>NC_053027.1:259623343-259807346 GCF_003073215.2 Triticum urartu | reverse complement strand
AAAAAATGGGATGATGGGTGAAGAGAGCAACATCACAATGCCTCTGGAACGAAAGAATAGAAGTTGAATCGTTGGCAAGGAAATAATTGAGAAGAAAAAATGACAACTTCTACCACAAATGAGCTTGGAGAACACCCTTCCAAGAAGGTTATAACGGAGTTGTTGGAAAACCAGCAACGAAAAGAACAAGCTTGTAGTGGACTTATGTAGGACATCTCAAAACTATGAGGTGAAATCCTGGCACTACAGAAAACAAAAGATTGGACTGATATCAACAAGGAGACGAGAAGCTTATTTCACCGGGAGGATAAATGAAGAACTTGGGTCATATATAAGCACCATAAATAGCAACAATCCTTAGGGAAATCTTTAGGTGAAATATGACACAAGATAACTCCAACGAAGATATTAATGGATTTAAAATACCTCATTCTTAATAACTTGTGAAACATGAAACACAAAGGGAAATTATCAAGAATGACATAACACCACCTCAAAAGATAAGGGAGAACGGATTGAATTTTGAAATGCAATATGAAGAATACTGAGCTCCTCAAATAAGTCATGTGTTGAACACCATGTTTATTTTTAGAGTAAATCTTGGCGGATCAAGACTTCGAGAGAAATCTTGAGGGCAAATGGAGAATGAAAAGAATCCTTGATGAACCACCATGTTGATCCTCCATGAAGAACTCCGGTAAGAAGTAAAGGATGAAAAGAATAAGATTGAGGCCTTGCAATGATTAGATGGATCTTCATGACGAGAAAATTGAGATAGCTTGGAACTCCAGGAAAGAAAAGATGAATCAAGTGAAACCGAGAATTTGATGAGCCTCCGGAATAAGGAATTAATCACTTGGATGAAACAAGAATAAGAATTACATTATGCTTATCCTTCACCAATTTAAATTGATGACAAGCAATGGATTTGGCATACCACTTATTCTCATAGAAATGATTAAGATAGATATAGCACAAACTTGAGAAGGTCTTTGACGAACCACCGGTAGGATTTGGAAACAACAAATGAATTGATATGAAAACAAAGGAAGAAGAATCTTGAATAGCCACCGTAAGAATTGAAAAAGAACGTAGCAAAGGCACAATTCACCGGAAAGAAATGGAAAAACGAATGAAGATACTTGATGGAATTTAGATACAAGAGAACAAAGATATTGTGAACTTATTAGAGAACACTTGAACGATGCACCAGTAAGATTTGGAGAACAATAGTTGAAAGCTGAGGATGAATAACCCGAAATGGTGGCCTTCGGAGAATCAAATTGAAAAGAATCTTGAATTGCTCCGGATAGGTGAAAAGAATTCTCACAGTCAGAAATAATTATGAGAGGATGACATGGAGCTTGAACTACAAATCTTTGATAGAACGGATAAGATTTGGAGGAAAACTCTTATTCGGTCTTCAAATGTTGCGAATGACGACGAGAAACACCTTCAAGAATTGTTGAGATACACCAGGAGAATGAAAATTAGAAAGGTTGAACCAATGATGAAATGAATTAGAAAGATATTAGAGAAGGACATTTGACTGATGACAAAACATTCTTACGTCAAACTTTGAAAGATTTGAGAATAGCTCCGGTAAAAATTAGAAGAGTCAGGTAAGATCCTGGAAAAGACCTGTGGGTTAGGGCCCACTCAAAAGAAACACCATTGAAATGGTTTAAAAGAGAGATTGCACCAGTTGAATTAAATGGCTTGAATAAGATAACAACCTCGAGATAGCTTAAGCGAAATAGCAATGGAAACGCGAATGTCCTGAGATATCTTCGTCTCTCCGGAACAATTGAATAGCAAGCGGGGAATGATTAAGAGGTGCACCGACATGAGAAAACATTTGAAACAAGGAAAGGAATGATGAACAAAGCTTGAATTGAATCCACCAGAGAAGAAAAGAATGAATAATGATGAACTTGAAGCTCCATTAGTATCTTCATGAGAAAACACCGGGTAAAACATTGAGGAAAGAATGAAGAAACTTCACATCCATAAGATGGATACATGAATAAGAAATCTGAGTCCTTGAAGAAAAAGGGTGGGAGGGTGGAAAACAAAGACAACTTGAGACGGATGAAGCAAACATCGCTGCAAAGAACTGAGAATTGGTCTCGCGAATGTTGAAATGATCGGATCCACTTGAAGAGGAGCACGTCGGTTGGAAAAGAATTGACATGACAATCTCGATGATCAAGAAGGATTAGTATTCACATAGAAATGTGAGAACACCACTTAAAAAGAGGCATGGAATCAACACTTGACATTGAAGCAACTCAAATACCACAACTCAAAACAAAACAAAGATTGGCTTGCAAAATAAGCCGGAACAAACATATGATAGAGATTTCATCCGAAGTTTTCGTGGTGGGACCCACACGGGCTCGATCGTACAGCACCATCATGTACAAGGCAGTGCACATGATATACGAAGCATCCCCGAGTCAGCATAGCCAAGGACTCTTTAAGACACAACGAGACCACTATAAAACCAACCGTGGATAGGCGGACCACTAGACGTCGAACCCCAATTTCATATCATACATCTGTCGCAAAGATATCCTAGGAGCTACTTGAATTCCCACTTATAAACTCCCGAAACTTTCTGGTTATGCAATCAGGTGTTGGGGATACAGGGGAAGCATAATATCTCACCCAAAACTAACAAATCCTACATCCAGCTGTATCCATCCTTCAACACATAACCAAGAAACCTTCGGAAATCATTTACCTCAACCTTCGAAAGCATCTGTTATACGAGTTATGGCAATACTCCCGAACTCCCGCCCCAGTACTGGGTGGCGTCGAGGTTATCTCACCAACAACTGCATAAAAGAGATTTTTGATGTCGGCGAACTCAGGTATTCCAGAACTGCAACGATAAAATTGTGACGACAACACCTCGGAACTCAACTCTCCGGGACACTGCCACAACCCCTAAATGTCAGGAGGCACCAAGAACAATGTTCTCGTCATAAAACCATCGGAATGATTCCAAGATACCTGCGTGATCCTAATTTTTTTCATGAAATTTGAGAAGAGAAGAGACAAAACTCTATGTCAGGAGGCCTCACCAGAGCGGCGAAGCGATTGAGGAGTAAAAAGAATCCTACTCTCCGATATATATAATCATATAAGACTCAAAACATTTTTCTAGACTCAACAACGCTAGCGATTCGATCAAGCAGGGGGCTCCTAAGTCGGGGAAGGCTCTGATTACCAACTCGTAACACCCACGATGGGGCTATATCTCCCACGTGTCGGAGCATGACTTAGAGGCATAACCGCATGGTAGGCATGTCACAAGAGGGGTAATCTTTACACATCCCATGTACTGAATAAGAAAGGGATAAAGAGTTGGCTTACAATCGCCACTTCACACAATACATAAATATAGCATTACATCAACCAGAATACAATCAAGGTACGACTACGAAACCAAATAAAGAAAGACAACCCCTAATGCGTAGATCCTCGATCGCCCCAACTGGGCTCCACTGCTGATCAACTTGAAACAAAACAAGACAACGAACACGTTCTTCGTCGAGCTCCCAATTGAGCTGGGTTGCGTCACCTTCACGGTTATCATCAGCACCTGCAACTGTTTGAGGTAATCTGTGAGTCACGGGGACTCAGCAATCTCGCACCCTCCGATCAAGACTATTTAAGCTTATGGGTAGGAAAAGGTAGTGAGGTGGAGCTGTAGCAAGCACTAGCATATATGGTGGCTAACTTACGCAAATGAGAGCGAGAAGAGAAGAAAAGCAGGGTCGTGAACTAGAAGTGATCAAGAAGTGATCCTGAAATTACTTACGTTCAAGCATAACACAAGAACCGTGTTCACTTCCCGGACTCCGCCGGAAAGAGACCATCACGGCTACACACGCGGTTGATGCATTTTAATTAAGTTAAGTGTCAAGTTCTCTACAACCGGATATTAACAAATTCCCATCTGTCCATAACCGCGGGCACGGCTTTCGAAAGTTCATAACCCTGTAGGGGTGTCCCAAATTAGCCCATCACAAGCTCTCACGGTCAACGAAGGATATTCCTTCTCCCAGGACGGCCCGATCAGACTCGGAATCCCGGTTACAAGACATTTCGACAATGGTAAAACAAGACCAGCAATGCCACCCGAATGTGCCGACAAATCCCGATAGGAGCTGCACATATCTCGTTCTCAGGGCACACCGGATGAGCAAGACGTCGGGTTGGCATAGACCCTGGTTGCCCAGGGGGCGCCGGACATCGCTCAGGTTGGACCAACACTTAGAGAAGCACTGGCCCGAGGGGTTAAAATAAAGATGACCCTCAGGTTAATTAATCCAAAGGTAAAAGTTTAGGTTGTTAAGAAAATCTAAAACCAAGGTTGGGCCTTGCTGGAGGAGTTTTATTCAAGGCAAACTGTCAAGGGGTCCCCATAACACCCAACCGTGTAAGGAATGCAAAATCAAGGAACATAACACCAGTATGACGGAAACTAGGGCGGCAAGAGTGGAACAAAACACCAGGCATAAGGTCGAGCCTTCCACCCTTTACCAAGTATATAGGTGCATTAAAGTAAACAAGATATGTAATAATGATATCCCAACAATAACCATGTTCCAACATGGAACAAACTCCATCTTCAACTGCAACTAGCAACGCTATAAGAGGGGCTGAGCAAAGTGGTAACATAGCCAAACAACGGTTTGCTAGGAAAGGTGGGTTAGAGGCTTGACATGGCAATATGGGAGGCATGATAAGGCAAGTGGTAGGTATCGCGGCATAGCAATAGAGCGAGAAACTAGCAAGCAAAGATAGAAGTGATTTCGAGGGTATGGTCATCTTGCCTGCAAAGTTCTCCGAGTTGATGTAAACTTGATCCTCGTAAGCGTACTCAACGGTTTCCTCAATCACGAACTCGTCTCCCGGCTCTAACCAAAGCAAGAACACAAGCAAAGGAAAACAACAATCAACCATGGTGCAATGCGCAAGCAACACGATGCAAAACATGACATGATATGAGGGATGTAATATGCAATGCATATGCATGCTCCGAAAGGAAAAGATTGAATCAGGCCTCAACTTGGCAAACCAAGTGCGCTACTGGAAAGATGAGTTGATTTTGGTCGAAATCGATATAAAGATCACCGGAATCGGATGCACGGTTTGCAAATGGCAAGCAAAACAAGAATGGCACAATTCTGCGATTAACAGCACAATGCTATCTAGAATGCAACAAGAAACTAAGCTACTGCACTCCAACATAGCAACAAAGCACACGGCAGTGACCTACTCAAGATGCTTGACAAAAGATGAACACGGAGCTACGGCTAAAACACACAAGAACATGTTCAAACAAGCATGGCAAAAGAGCAAAAGATATCAGCTTCACAGACTTAGTGGATATAACAACATGTTAGGAATTAACATCAGGAAGCAATGTTTAGAGCAAGATAACAACATGCTATATGAACAGAACATAGCAAACAAAGGCATGAAATGAATCTACTCAAAGCATATAACACAAGTCCCTTACTGACCATAAGCCAAAAAGGATCATAAGATATGATGGCACCCATTAAAACATAGCAAGTTTCATTAACAGATTCAGACTTAGCAGAAAACTAGACATGGCATCAACAGAATTATGAAGGCATGTTTGCGAGCTCGATTCACTAAACACAAGGCATTGCATGACAAGCTAAGCATACTACCAGCAAAAAGACATGTTCAAGAAGCTAAACATGGCAAGAACAATCTCATGGCATGCATGGATCAACTACAACAACCTTGGCAAAATTGATTAACACGTAAACAATCTACCAGGAACATTTTATAACAAAAGTAGAGCAAGAGAGAGTCATGCTAGGGTACTCCATAAATGCAAACAAGGACATGGACGGATAGAGCATAACCATATGTCCAAATCATACTTACTGAATATACTCAAAAGAGGCATGGATCCCTCTATATCAACATGAATACATGACATAAAAATAACATCAGGGAAATGACTTAGTGAAATTCTAAGTCCCTGAAATCAGCAATATCTCGAGAGCTACTTTGCATGCTTGTGCTAGTCACCACATTAATCACAAAAATACATGGCATACACCCCTGTAAAGATGGCATGGCATAGCCCAAAACACATGTAGAGCTCAAGTCCATATGCAGCACACAATAATCATGGCAAAAATGACAAAAGCTCATAAACTGATAAGAATCAGCACCTAACATGTTATAGCACTCTTGCATCAACAATTAGGGCATCAAGATGGACTCAAACAAGCATGGAACTATGGAACAAAATGAAGAGGACATCCTGATGAACATTTCAATATATCATGCGCATGAAATGGAGCTACGATGATGAAGTTATGATGCGATGAACATGGCCTGAAAATATCATAGAGAAGGGACTTAGTGGAATTTAGACCTCGCGGAAAGTCAACGCGGGACGAGGGCGAGCGGGACGGAGCGGTCCAGGCGCGGCGTTTGGATCGAGCACCCGGTGGATCTGGTCCCGGTTGGCGCGGTCTTCGAGGATCGCCGAGGTGGTCGCCGGAGTTGGTGCCGGAGAGGAAGGAGAGGACCGGGGCACCGGCGAGGAGGAGTACGGTGGCGGTGGGTGGTGCTGGTCGGCGACGAGGGCGAGCCGTGGGCGAGCGGGGCGGCGAGCTCGCAGGCGGTGAGGCGGTGGCGCTCGCCGGCAGTGGCGGCCGGCGAGTCGAACGACGGGAGGGAGGCGAGGCGGCGCCGAGCGATGCGGCGCGCGGCTGTGGCGCGCGACGGCTCCGGCGAAGGCGCGCGAGCGCGGGCGCTGCGGGAGGCGGCGGCGGGCGGATCGGGCCGGGAGGGCCCGTGATGGGCTCCGGCGGGCCCGGTTCGGTGGGAGCCGCGGGGAGGCGATGTGGCGCGCTCTGGTTGGTCAGGAGCGGCCGCTGGGGTGAGGTGGTGCCGCCTGATTGGCCCGGGTGATGTGGCTGCGGCGGTGGACATGTCCGGCGTCAGGATGGACATGTCCGGCGGCGCGAGGATGAAGAGGACTAGGGTTAGACTGCGAATTTTCGAAGGGGAGGCTTATTTATAGATTTTGGGAGCTAGGAGAGTCCAAATGAGGTGAGGTTTTCGGCCACATGATCGTGATCGAATGGTCGAGAGGATGGATCGATTTGGATGGGTTATTGGGCCACTTTGGAGGGGTGTTGGGCTGCAACACATAGGAGGCCTTTACGGTTCCTCGGTTAACTGTTGGAGTATCAAACGGACTCCAAATGGCACGAAACTTGACAGGCGGTCTACCGGTGGTGTGCCAAGGCCGCGTGGCAAATCTCGGTCCATTCCGAGAAAGTTTAACACCCGCACATGAAAAGAGACAAAAGAGGACGCCGAATGACATAGGAGTGTCGGATTGTGAAATGGACAACGGGGAAAATGCTCGGATGCATGAGACGAACACGTATGCCAATGTGATGCACATGATGACATGATATGAAATGCATGACATGCAAACAAATGACAAGGCAACAACAGCGAATAACTGGAAGACACCTGGCGCAACGGTCTCAGGGCGTTACACGAACCACCATGTAGAGCCGCCGTGAAGAACTCCGGTTAAGAAAAGATGAAGCATCTCGAACCGAGAAATGTGACATGATGAACAACTCTGGAACGAAGAAATAGATCACTTGGATGAAACAATAATAATAATTATGTTATGCATATCCTTCATCAATTTTAATTGATGACAAGTAGCGGATTTGGCATACTACTTATTGTTGTAGAAAGGATTAAGATAGATATGGTGCAAACTTGAGAAGGTCTTGATGGATCCACCGGTGGGGTTTGGAAATAAGGAATGAATTTATATGATAACGAGAAAAGAGAAATCTTGAATGAACCATCATAAGAATTGAAAACAAACAAAGAAAAGATAAGGAAACACCGAGAAGAACTAGAAAAATGAACGAAGATACTTGAGAGAATTTAGATACAAGTGAACGAAGAGATCCTGAGCTGATTAGATCATACTTGAATGATGCACCGGTATGATTTGGAGAATGAGCGCTGAAAGCTGAGAGTGAATAAACCCGAAATGATGGCCCTCGGAGAATCAAACTAAAAAGACTCCTAAATTGCTCTAGATGGGTGAAAAGAATTCTCACAATCAAAAACAATTATGAGAGGATGGCATCAAGCTAGAACCATGAATCTTGAAGAGAATGGAGCAAGATTTAAGAGAAACTCGTGTGCAGTCTTCAAAATTCGAGAATGACAACGAGAAACCACACCATGAATTGTTGAGACACTCCAGAATAATGAAGAATAGAAAGATTAAGCCTACGACGAAAAGAATTTGAAAGATCTTGGAGAAAGACATATGACTGATGACAATTCATTCTTACGTCAAACTTTGAAATGAATTTGAAAATAACTCTGGAAAAATTAGAAGAGTCATGTAAGATCCTGGGAAAAGACCTGTGGGTTAGGGCACACTCAAAGATACACCATTGGACGATTACTTGAAAGGGAGATTGCGCCGGTTGAATTAAATGGCTCAAAAGAGATAACCACTTCGAAATATCTTGAACAGATTACGAATGAAAACACGAATCTTCTGATATATCTTCAACACATCGAAACAAATGAATGGCGAGAAGTGGATGATTAAGAGGTGCACCGACATGAGAAAGCATTAGACACGAGGAAAGGAATATGATCAACACTGTAAGCTTGAATTTAGTCCACCGGAGAAGAAAAGAGAACGAACAATAATACACTTGAAGCTCCATTAGTATCTTCCTAAGAATCACCGGATAAGAACATTGAAGGAAAAGAATGAAGATACTTCGCATGAATAAAATGGATACTTGATTAAGAATTCTGAGTCCTTGAAGAAAAGGGGTGGGAGGACGGGAAAAAAAGGAAACTTGGGGATGGATGAAACGAACAACATTGGGAAAACTGAGGGGTGATCTTGTAATGTTGAAATGATTGGATCCACTTGAAGAAAAACACATCGGTGGAGAAAAAAATGAGATGGCAAACTTGATGATCGAAAGGATTTGCATTCACATTGAAATATGAGCACACCGTCTAGAAAAAGGTATGGATTCAACACTTGACATTGAAGCAACTCGAATACCACAACTCAAAACAAAAAAAAGGGTTGGCTTGCAAAATAAGTCGACACAAACATATGATAGACCCCACACCATATCATGTGTCTGTTGGAAATATATCCTATGAGATACTTGAATTCCCACCTATAAACTCCCGAAACTTTCTGGTTATGCAATCAGGTGTTGGGGATACAGCGGAAGCATAATATCTCACCCAAACTAACAATCCCTACATTCAGTTGTATCCATCCTTCAATACATAACCAAGAAACCTTCGGAAATCATGTACCTCACCCTTTGAAAATCATCCGTTATACGAGTTATGGCAATGCTCCCAAACTCCTGCCCCAGTACTGGGTTGCGTCGAGGTTATCTCACCAAAAACTGCATAAAAGAGATTTTCGATGTCAGGAAACTCGGGTATTCCAGGACTGCAATGATAAAATTGTGATGACAACACCTCGGAGCTCAACTCCCTGGGACACTGCCACAACCCCTAAATGTCAGGAGGCACCAAGAACAATGTTCTGGTCACAAGAATATCGGAACGATTCCAAGATACCCGCGTGATCCTAATTTTTTTCATGAAATAGGAGGAGAGAAAGTCAAAACTTCTACGTCAGGAGGCCTCACCAGAGCGACGCAGGGACTCAGGAATAAAAAGTATCCTACTCTCCGATATATCTAATCCTAATACTAAAAACATTTATGTTCTAGAGTCAACAACGTCAGTGATTCGAACAAGCAGGGGGCTCCTAAGTCGGGGATGGCTCTGGTTACCAACTTGTACCGCCCACGATGCGGCTATATCTCCCACGTGTCGATGCACGACTTAGAGGCATAACCGCATGGTGGTTTTGTCGCAAGAGGGTTAATCTTCACACAATCCCATGTACCGAATAAGAAATGGATAAAGGGTTGGCTTACAATCTCCACATCACGTAAATAACAAGTTAAACATACATCATCCAGAGTACAATCAAGGTCCGACTACAAAACCAAAATATAGGAAGATGTCCCCAAATTCTAGATCCCCGATCATCCCAATTGGGATCCACTACTGATCATCAGGAAACAAAACATAGTAATGACCTAGATCCTCGTCGAGCTACCACTTGAGCTCGGTTGCATCACCTGCACTGGTATCATCGGCACCTGCAACTGTTTGGAAGTATCCGTGAGTCACGAGGACTCAGCAATCTCACACCCGCGAGATCAAGACTATTTAAGCTTATGGGTAGGATAAGGTAATGAGGTGGAGCTGCAGCAAGCGCTAAGCAAATATGATGGCTAACATACGCAAATAAGAGCGATAAGAGAAGCAACGCAACAGTCGAGAAGCTAGAAGTGATCAAGAAGTTATCCTGAAACTACTTACGTAAAGACATAACCCAAACCATGTTCACTTCCCGGACACCGCCGAAAAGAGACCATCACGGCTACACACATAGTTGATGTATTGTAATTAAGTCAAGTGTCAAGTTCCCTACAACCGGATATAAAAAAAATTCCCATCTGCCACATAACTGCGGGCACCGCTCTCGAAAGTTCAAACCCAGCAGGGGTGTCCCAACTTAGCCCATCACAAGCTCTCACGGTCAAGGAAGGATATTCCTTCCCTTGAAAAGACCCGATCAGTCTCGGAATCCCAGTTACAAGATATTTCGACAGTGGTAAAACAAGACCAGCAACACCGCCTGAATGTGACGACAAATCCTGATAGGAGCTGCACATATCTCGTTCTCAGGGCACATCAGATGGGCAAGACGTTGGGTTGGCATAGACCCTGGTTGTCCAGGGGGCGCTGGACATCACCCAGGTTGGACCAACACTCAGAGGAGCACTGGATTGGGGGGAATAAAGATGACCCTCGAGCTCCGGAAACCCACGGGGAAAAGTCTTAGGTTGTCAGGCAAATGTGAAACCAAGGTTCGGCCTTGCTGGAGGAGTTTTCTTCAAAACAAACTGTCAAGGGGGCCCCATAACCCCAACCGCGTTAGGAACGCAAAATCAAGGAACATAACACCGGTATGACAGAAACTAGGGCGGCAAGAATGGAACAAAACACCAGGCATAAGGGCGAGCCTTCCACCCTTTACCAAGTATATAGATGCATTAATTAAAATAAGAGATATGGTGATATCCCAACATAAACATGTTCCAACATGGAACAAACTTCAACTTCACCTACAACTAACAACGCTATTAGAGGGTCTGAGCAAAAGCAGTAACATAGCCAAACAACGGTTTGCTAGGAAGGTGGGTTAGAGGCCTGACATGGCAATATGGGAGGCATGATATAAAAAGTGGTAGGTACCGTGACATAGCGGTAGAGAGAACAACTAGAAAGCAAAGATAGAAGTGATTTGGAGGGTATGGTCATCTTGCCTGAAATCCCACAAGGAAGAAGAACGAGTCCATGAAGTAGACAAACGGATGTAGTCGAACGGATCCTCATAAACGCGACGTTACCGGAACTAACAAGACGAAGCAACACCGGAAAGGAGAAAACAATATGGTAAACCAACAAGCATAAACATGGCATGATGCACAATCAAGTATGATGCATGTCCGGTTTAATGAGGCATGGCATGGAAAAGTGCAACAAACAACACTACAAGTTAAGTGGATCTCAATATGCAACGAGTTGCATATTGACGAAACACCACATGAGTTATTTAGTTCGCTCTTGTTTAAGCACCCAACAAGTTTAAATGTTCTTAACATGGCAAGAGGTGAAGTACAATTAAACTACACTATCTAAGCAATTTAAATGGGGCCGGAAACATGAAACAACAATTTCGGTAAATCCCCATATGCATTTAGCAATTTAATGCAAACAACAATTTAAACATTTTAAATGTTGTTATCATGATGCGGATGACATGTGCAAGTTTTATGCAAGTTTTATGATAATGTTGATAAGCATATTATGAAGCATTTTGTCACCATGGCTGAACCAAAGGGGTGCCACGGCAACGACAACGTAAATGGTGCCACTATAACATTCAGATGATCCAACAACTCATCAAGATGTCGGTGCAAAAGAAAGTGTGGATGAACGGAGGATGCAAAAGATGGTGGGGTGATCCCGATTACCGGGTTCCCACGGGTCGACGGCATGGCAAACTAGGAGGAACGTGCAATGACAACTCGGACACGGTGCAAACATGATCATCGCATACAACATGCATTCATCCATGGCGGTCGTCCCGGCAGTTATACATTCGAAGCGTGCAAACGGGACGGTTCGGGTTCGGTGCAATGTAGAGGAAGTAGACATTCTCGGGACGGTCATAGTGGAAGTAGTGGTACACGGCGTCGGTAATGGAAGTAGTGGTACACGTTTTCGTAGAGGGACTTGAAAAATCCAACGTCTTCGGGGCGACGGTAGTGGTCTACACGACGTTGGGGTAGTTGTCGGTCCGGTCTTGACGGAGTAGATGTACACGTTGTTGGAGTACTTGTCGCATCACCGGGTGTAGTCGTACATGTTCGGAGCGGAACTTGGCATGTCCTTGTACTTGGCAGTCTCTATCTTCACGGAGATGCAACAGAACAACGATGGTCAAGTGAAGTGAGATCCAGGGTCTACCGAGGCTTGGGATGAACCAAACGAAGCAGCACAACGTCTGGGTCTTGGCGGTCAACGAAGAGGGCCAGTCTTGCCTCGGTCTTGCGGGCAGCGAGGGAAGGAGCAGGGGCTCGCTGGGCCTTGGCGCGGGCTACAACCCACAATGAAGAAAAGAGGAGACGGGCGGCGCTGCGAGGTCAAAGCAGAGGGTGTAGTCAATGCATCTGGGACGAGTAGCAAGGTAGGAGAAGCGGAACTTGGTGGAGCGGCGGCTTGTCCTTGCAGAGGAGGTTGAGGCGATCGGCCACCAAGGCGACAGAGGCAAGCGATGGTCGCGGGCGCACGATGAAGAGAAGGAGGCAAGCGCGAGGTGGCTGACGGAGGAGAGCATCTCACGCGCGGGGGAAGGAGGTGACAGAGGCAGGGCTTGGTAGGGGACGAGATGGAGGAAGGCTAGGCATCCACGAGCTCGGGCAGGAGAAGGAGGGTCAGGGTGGTCCTGCGGTGGCGCTGCTGCACCGGATGACGGCGGCAAAGTTCTGCGACGGTGCGTGGGGTCGCGCTGGCATGTGGGGGAGCTTCGCTCCGGCGAGGTCGAGGTCTGGTGGCGAGGGAGCCATGGCCTGGAGGACGTCGGGAGGAACGAGGGGATCGGGCACAGCCCTGTGTGTGGAAGTGGCGACGGGCAGGAACGAGGGAGAGATGGGGATTGAGACAAGCTGCTGCTCGATCGGCTAGGGTTAGAGAGGGGATCGGCCGGGCCTAGGGTTATAGAGGCTTTAGGTGGGCTACGGGGGAAGGATGGGCCGGCCTGGGCTGTCGCTCTCCTCTCTCTCTCTCCCTCTCTCTCATACTTAACAGAAAAGAATTAGAGAGAACAAAAGAAAGAGAGGGTTAGGGAAAGAAGTTGGACAAGGGGATTATTTTCACGGACTCACAAAAATGCGAGGAAATTGACAAAAATATACTGAGGATTTTTATAGGAAGTAAAATCCACACATGTTGGATTTAACTCAGACAAGTTTGAACTGCTTGCTTACTTATACGCAACATGCTGTCTAAATTTGTAACTTGTCTGTGTTTTGGATTGGGCCCCAACATCGTGCTCCTCTGGTGAGCTAAGAGAGATTTCTGTATGCAGGCTGCACAAACTACCTTTTTATAATATTTAAAATATCACCTGCTTATGCTTCATGACGTGTAACATTATTGTTAGTCCTGTTTTGCCATATACAAAATAGTCTGTCTTGCTCGCTTCACTGTTGTAACTATATTTTTCCCTAGTCATGTGTACTTACAGAAACATTTCAGGATGAAGTCACATCAACACAAAGATCTGCGAGCAGTACGGCATGGCCATTACCGAATGATTATGGATTGGAATTGGAATGTGTTGATGTTCTCTAGCATCAACTAGAGGTGGCAAGACAATGTGTACATGATTCTCAACGTACAATCGACAAGTTAAGACTGGATAGGTAGGTATTAGATGCAAGATTCAAAAAATGAAACAAGACACTGAGGTAACCGCGAAGGAATTGGAGATTTTTCATACTGAAATTTGTGCTATTTGAATCCGGCCAATCCTTTTTTCTGAAGAGATTATAGTTCAAATGGTAAGTTATGCTGATGCGTGTCCATGAAGTATGAGCTTTATTTGTCCAGTGTATGTAATTTGATGTTTGTGTACGCTTTATAATCACTGGTGCCGAACTATAATGCCAAGTGGGCATATTCGGCTGTAATTTCTTTATTGTATAGTGTAGGATTATTCTATGTTTTATGCTTTTTATTGTATAGTGTATGTTTTTTAGAGGCGATAGTATAGAGTAGGATAATTCTTGAATATGCTAGATCGTTGAAACGGGGGCCAACACACCCAAACATTTCCTGGACGCCATACAAACGAACAAACATGTGTAGTCAAAGCTGGCCTTAATTAGGGTGGTCAAAATAATATTAAGTGGATCCCAAATGGGCCCACCGTAACAATCGCTCTTAGCAGGCCGTCAACAAGCCTAAAGCTCGATAGGGCCGTATAAATGGAAATGGCCTGTGGGCCTTTAGCAGGCCCAAATAAATGTCAATTTTGTCTCGGCCCTTTTACTTTACAGGCCAGTAAGAGGCCGAAAGTGTTATGGGCCAGAGGAGGCCCAATTTGCAAACTACGCTTTTAACAGGCCGAAAGTCCCGTTGGGCTGAAATGATGCCCTGCGGAACGTGGGCCCTAATGGACCTAAAGTCAAAAGCCCAACTGTTGTGCGGGCCTTTAACAGGCCGAGAAACAAAATGGGCTAGGAGTTGGCCCATTTACCGAATGGGCCGAGGACAGGCCTAAATTCACAGTGGGCTAGAATTGGCCCAACTGCAAAATGGGCCGAGAAAAGGCCGAAATACATTCCGGGCCGTTAACGGGCTGGAACTGACATTGGGCTGCTAATAGGCCAAAAGAAGCTCGAGCCACAATTGGGCCCAAAAATATAGCGGGCCGTTAACGGGCTTAGCTGGAAATTGTCGAATCTAGAATGGGCCTTTGATGGGCCGATTCTGTGTAACTTCTATGGGTCGTACTTGTAAATGGGCCTGACTCAAGTAGGTCGCTAATGGGCCCGGCCCGCTTATTTTGACAGGTCTGGCCTTTTCATCGGAATGGGACTCTGTTGGGCCATCCCACGTGTCGACGTATCATAGGTGCTTCCTGTCCAATGAGTGCATGATATCTATCCCAGCGGTGAGCCAACACGTGTTTCCTCTGGCCAATGAGAATTTTACACATGGAAAATCCCCATTGGTCCAATCTGTTAGTGGGTTATCGGATCCAAAACCAGACCCGATATCTTAACGGCGAGCCGTTACGGCCGATGCCACGTGTCGGTCACCCTTGATGAAAGCACTTCAATGACGCGCGTTTTATCATCATGGAAGTGGACACTTCCGTGATGATAATTTTCATAATGTCATGGAACACTTCTACGACAACACAGGTATGACTATCTTGATTCTGTCATAAAATCGTCATGGATGTACATGCATGACAGAAAACGTGACCTACTATCACAAACACGTATCATCACGGAAGTGTCTTTTTTTGTAGTGTGTGCAAGTGCTTGTTAGTTTGTGCAGGTGCATCTATTGGAGACTTGTGTGTTCCTCCTACTGGATTGACACCTTGATTCTTAACTAAGGGAAATACTTATCTCTACTTTGCTGCATCACCCTTTCCTCTTTAAGGGAAAAATCAACACAAGCTCAAGAAGTAGCACCACCACGCGTCCCCATTATACTGGCTAGGAGGCGTCGTGCTGGGTAGGTATTTCAGTAGATGGGAGGCGTGCAAGCAGACCGCTGCATAGGCTTATCATGTGGAGAGCCCTTTGACCTCCATCCCTTGCTCACCTCCCTCCCAACTCCTCCGTTAATGCCACCCAAGCCCCTGCTTTAATGTCATGGCTAGGTCTCAATCGACTGAGATTTAAGAGAGAGAAAAGAAAATCTAAAAAGAAAAAAATTCACGAATCTTGATGTAAGATCTCAAGTACATAGCATCGACTAAGACTTAGCAAGATTGATATATATGACGATGATGGAAATCAATAATATATGTCTTACATATTCAGGAAGATAATTATAGAGGCCACATGCGACAACACCCGAAAGACATAGGGGCAAAAGAAGAAGGAAGACACAGACAATGATCTGGGTCGCTGCACTCTGCTTTACCTCTATCTACTCCACCATCTTCGTCGTTTCATCCATGGCACAGGAGTTCTCGCGGCGAACGATGATGATCCCTTTCACATCCTCAATACGTAGGTTCCACAGATTGCTATACCAACCTTTCAGGCTCGATGCAGAGCTTAGCATTCTCATCCATAAGTTTCATCACCATGAAAGTCGTCTTCTTAAACACGACAGTTGCCACCTTGTGCTGCTTCGTGCTATCGGCGATCTTCGCTCTTGATACTTCTCTGTCATATCTACTTTTCCAAACACTTTTGCTCTTGTTTTGGACTCTAATTTGCATAATTTGAATGAAACTAACCCGGATTGACGTTGTTTTCAGCAGAATTGTCATGCTGTTGTTTTTTGTGTAGAAATCGGAGTTCTCGGATTGACCTGAAAATTTATGGAGAATTTTTATGGAATATATAAAAAATACCGGCGGAAAGATATACAATAGGGGGGCCACCCAGGAGCCACAAGCTTAGGGGGCGCGCCTAATACGTCTCTAACGTATCAATAATTTTTTATTGTTCCATGTTGTTATATTATCATACTTGGATGTTTTATTATTCCATGCTATTACAATCATTTTATAGCAACTTCATATTATTTTTTGGGACTAACCTATTGACATAGTGCCCAGTGCCTGTTGCTATTTTTTGCTTATTTTTCACTTCACAAAATATCAGTATGGAGTACAAATGCAAAAAAAGTTTTTGGAGATTTTTTTGGACCAGAAGACATGTTGGGGACCAAGAAAGCACCTGGGAGGAGGCCCATCGGGCCCACAATACACCATGCCACGCTAGAGGCCCCTGTCATGCCGTGATGTATCGTGGGGTCCATGGAGGTCTCTTTCACCGCCTCTTCGCTCTATAAATTCCTAAATATTGCATAAACCCTAGAGGAGTTGAAGAAAAATAATTCTAGCCGCTGCAAGTTCCAGAACCACAAGATCCAATCTAACACCATCATGGAGGGGTTCCTCATCCTCATTGGCGCCTCTCCGATGATGCGTGAGTATTCCAACTTAGACCTACGGGTCCGTAGGTAGTAGCTAGATGGCTTCTTCTCTCTCTTTTGATTCTCAATACAATGGTCTCTTGGAGATATATTTGATGTAATGACTTTTTGCGGTGTGTTTGTTGGGATCCGATGAAGTTTGAGTTTATGATCAGATTTTTATCCATGAATATTATTCGATTCTTCTTTCACCTCTTATATGCATGATTATTTATAGCCTCGTATTTCTTCTTCGAATATTTGGTTTAGTTAGGCCAACTAGATTGATTTTTCTTGCCATGGGAAAAGGTGCTTTGTGATGGGTTCGATCTTGCGTTGTCCTTTCCCAGTGATAGAAGGGGTAGCAAGGCATGCATGTATTGTTGCTATTAAGGATAAAAAGATGGGGGTTATTCCTACATGAAAGATCTCTCGTCTAGATCATGTCATCGTTCTTATTGCATTACTCCATTTCTCCATGAACTTAATACACTAGATGCATGTTGCATAGCTATCGATATGTGCAGTAATAGTAGTAGATGTAGAATTATTTTGGTCTACTAATCTTGGACGTGAAGCCTATATATTGATCATTGCCTTGGATATCATCATAATTATTTGATCTTTTATCAATTGCCCACATTAATTTGTTTACGCACAGTGTGCTATTTCTCGAGAGAAGCCACTAGTGAAACCTATGGCCCCTGGATCTATTCTTTACCATATTTGCTTTCCGATCTATTATTTGCCACTTTTATTTTCAGATCTATTATTCCAAAAACCCAAAAATACCTGTGTGCACTTTTTTGTTATCTATTTTATTTTGCATTTTACCAAGATCTATTTATCCAATCTACCACAAATTTATCTATCTTTTTACTCTAGAGGAATTGACAAACGTCTTACACGTCGGATTGCAAGTATTTGTTCTTTGTGTGCAGGTACCGTTTACGTAGTGTTGCTTCATTCTCCTACTGGATTGATTCCTTGGTTTCTGTGACGCCCCTGATTCAATCATACACGCAAATGTGTACGATCAAGATCAGGGACTCATGGGAAGATATCACAACACAACTCTATACACAAATTAAAATAATACAAGCTTTATATTACAAGCCAGGGGCCTCGAGGGCTTGAATACATAAGCTCGAGTGCAAATGAGTCAGTGGAAGAAACAATATCTGAGTACAGACATAAGGTAAACAAGTTTGCCTTAAGAAGGCTAGCACAAAAGCAACATCGATGGAATAGGCAAGGCCTCCTGCCTGGGAGCCTCCTAACTACTCTTGGTCGTCGGTGGCCTCAACATAGTAGTAAGAACCCTCGTGGTAGTAGTAGTCATTGTCAACGGTGGCATCTGGCTCCTAGGCTCCACCATCTGGTTGCGATATCTGGAAAGAATGGAAAAGGGGGAAAAGAGGGAGCAAAGCAACCATGAGTACTCATCCAAAGTACTCGCAAGCAAGGATCTACAATACATATGCATTGGTATCAATGGAAATGGCTGTATCTGTGGACTGAACTGCAGAATTCCATAATAGAGGGGAAGGCCTAGCCTATCGAAGACTAGCATCTTCAAGCAGCTCCAAGCATCTTGCAACATTTAGAAGAGTATAGAATAGGAGTTTATATTTAGCAAACATGTTGTAACATTGCGCAGAGATCATTTCCTCGACTCCCTGCGAGAAAGCAATCTCGGAGCCATCATTTCCATTACATGCATCATCATCTAGTTCAAGTTGTATCGATTGGGATATAACTCCGAGCGTCCGTTACCATGGACAAGGCTATTCGAATATATCAATCTTCCCTGCAGGGGTGGACCAATGTACCCAACACGCTCGATCAACTCTGGCAGGACACACCATCAGGTCATGATCGGCCTTAGCCGATCAACACACCGTAGTCCGACCTAGGCTCACCAGAGAGGCCAGCACGCCAGTCTACATCCTAAGCATGCAGGGGCCTTGGCCGCATTGCCCTTTGCGCTACTACACATTGCGAACGTGGCCGGTGAGCAGACCTAGTTACCTCCTTCAAAAGGTAGGTGCTTATGCAGTCCAACCCGGCGCGCGCCGCTCCATCGCTAATGTCCGTTGAGCTTTCGGATGATACATGCGATGGAGAGTGCCCATACTTATTCCCACGCGGTGGTTAGTGCGAAAAGGCCAGAGGCCTACTCGGATCAAATATCCAAACCATTAGTGTCTTGGTATGTGTGGTAACAAGTAGAGACACGATCATCTGACCCCGTCACCCCATCTCGTGGACTTATGGCAAGGGCTAAGAATGCTCGGCCATGCCACGTAATTATCTCTCGGGTACCCTCTAGGTCAACCCGACTACACATCACTCGCGGTTACCCCTCGGGGCCGACCCGATGTCATCATGATTCTGTGGTAAGTCAAAGTAACCGTGTGTCCAAAACAGAAAGCGAGAGACCTGAGGAATCACCCTCGATGGATTTCCCACTCGATGTATCCATCAAGGTGGACTTGGGAGGAATCACCCTCGATGGTGCACACTTGAGGGGTTGGACTATAGAGTCGTTATCGGGAGTGGTGAGGGAGGAATCACCCTCGATGACCATGACCGAATAGCTACAATACAGGGTTAACATCAGAAGTGCTGACGAGGTATCACCCCCGGCACTCGATAGTAACTCAGCAGAGTCATACAACTAAGGGGGTGATGTGCGGTGTCGGGGCCTAGACGTCGATCATGTTGATCGAGTCAATGAACATAAAAGCGGGGAAACTGGGACAAGGTGGGGGCCACTAATGGATCTCTAACCAGCCTATACTAAGCAGTTTAGAATAAGCAGGTAAGGTATGAAAGCTGGTAGCAAAATAGGCTATGCATCAGAATAGGAGCAAACAATAATAGTAGAAAAATCTAATGCAAGAATGAGAGAGAATGGATTGGGCGATATCGGAGTGATCAAGGGGGGGGCTTGCCTGGAAGCTCTGCTGGAAAGGAAGAAGGCTCATCGTCGAGAGTATCGATCACAGTGGCATCAGCAGCGGTCTTGGAGTCTACTGGAAAGAAGTAACAGAGGGGAAACACAATAAATAACAGAGCAATCAAAGCATCACAAAGCATAACATGGCAATACGCAGTGCTAGGGGTGAACTAACGCAAGGCTATGCGTTACAGACGGAGCAGGAAAATATCCTGAGGGGTTTTCCCGGCGTTTAGCTTTTTTCGAACAAACGAAAGAGAGGGGACGGTTCCATGTTTAGCATGCTAGGGGCATGTGACAGATGAATGGACCGCGTATTCGGATTCGTTGGATTTTTCTAAGAAACTTTCATGTAGAAAACTTTTTCATCCGAGCTATGGTTTATTTTATATGAATTTACAAAGATTAAACATTTTCTGAAATTTCTCGATTTATTATTAATTTCGCAATTAAAACTGTAAATTTACTTTTCTCACCTAGTGTGTTGCCAGCCACAGTAAATGACATGTGGGGCCAGGTCAAAATGAACAGTACAATCAGCTGTTGACAAGGTTAACCAGTGAATAATTTGAGTAGGCCCTGTGTCTTTGTCTATGGTTAACTAGACTTTAATGAAATTAGATTAGCTAATAGTGGGGGCCACTGTCATTGGCTAGTAGTTAAAGTAATTAGTAATTAGCCCCTAAGATAAAATGCGTGGCTGTCAGGGGAAACGACACCTATGGGAATCCCGGGGAATCCCTTCTACGGTTGGCGGGGCGTGGGGCTGCGCAAAGAGCAGGTATAGCGATCAGCGCGAGGGGATTTTTACCTAGGTTCGGGCCGCAAATGATGCGTAAAACCATAGTCCCGCTTTTGTGTATATTTGGTGTTCTTGAGCTCTTGAACTAGCTATGGTGCATGCCCAGTCCAAAAAGTCCTAATCCTTCCCAAGTACGCCTCGGGCCTCCTTTTATATGTCAAAGCGATCGCCACAGTGGCACACAGGAGGTGGAAAGCATCTATAGTGTACAAGTTTATCGCCTGGCACCGTAGGACAAACACATTTAATGCGCTGCCTACGTGCCCTCTTGCTTTATCGGGAGCGGCAACAGAGCTCGTCCCGTCCGTCGCCGCCTTGCCTTGCTTCGACGCGTGTCCAGGCTGACGAGGCATGCAATGCCACGCTGGCTGGCTGGCTGCTGTGCTGGTGCGGTGGCAGGGTCTTCACGAAGTTCTGCATTCCACCACACAGGTGCTTGAATAGACGGCCTAGAAGTTGCATGATGCCACGTTGGTGCGTGCCTAGTTGATAGGCTGGTTGCGGGGTCGGAACGGCCGCGGGGCGGCGAAACATTGGTAGGTGCGGGCCTGGCCGCGGCACCGCGGATGCCCCCGGCAAGGGTCTTGCCGGGGTCTCGCGGGCATCCCCAGCAAGGATCCTGCGGGGGGTCTTCGGCCGTCCCCGGCAAGGATCTTGCCGGGGGTCTTCGTCTGTCCCTGGCAAGGATCTTGCCTGGGGTCTTTATCTGTCCACGGCAAGGATCTTGCCAAGGGTCTTCGTCTTTTGGCTTTTATCTAGACTCGTAGGCCCTTGGTCTTCACAGAGATCTGCATGCCACCTGAGTCTTGGTCTCGACATTGTCGATTGTGTCAGAACTCTCAGGCTCAAGGGTGGCGGCCTTTGCTGGTATTGGGCAAGTCGCCCCGGCAAGGCTCTTGCCGGGGCCACGTAGGCCGCCCTGACAAGGTCCTTGTCTGGGGGAGCCCAGCTTGCCCCTTCGCTCTCCGTGCCTCTGGCTTGAGTACTACTTTTCCAAACACTTTTGCTCTTGTTTTGGACTCTAATTTGCATAATTTGAATGAAACTAACCCGGATTGACGTTGTTTTCAGCAGAATTATCATGCTGTTGTTTTTTGTGTAGAAATCGAAGTTCTCGGATTGACCTAAAAATTTATGGAGAATTTTTATGGAATATATAAAAAATACCGGCGGAAAGATATACAAGAGGGGGGCCACCCAGGAGCCACAATCTTAGGGGACACGCCTGATACGCCTCTAACGTATCTATAATTTTTTATTGTTCCATGTTGTTATATTATCATACTTGGATGTTTTATTGTTCCATGCTATTACAATCATTTTATAGCAACTTCATATTATTTTTTTGGGACTAACCTATTGACATAGTGCCTAGTGCCAGTTGCTATTTTTTGCTTATTTTTTACTTCACAAAATATCAGTACGGAGTACAAATGCAAAAGAAGTTTTTGGAGATTTTTTTGGACCAGAAGACATGTTGGGGACCAAGAAAGCACCTAGGAGGAGGCCCATCAGGCCCACGATACACCAGGCCACGCCAGAGGCCCCTGGCACGCCCTGATGTATCATGGGGCCATGGAGGTCTCTTTCACTGCCTCTTCGCTCTATAAATTCCCAAATATTGCATAAACCCTAGAGGAGTTGAAGAAAAATAATTCCAGCCGCCGCAAGTTCCAGAACCACGAGATCCAATCTAACATCATCATGGAGGGGTTCCTCATCCTCATTGGCGCCTCTCCGATGATGCGTGAGTAGTCCAGCTTAGACCTACGGGTCCGTAGGTAGTAGCTAGATGGCTTCTTCTCTCTCTTTTGATTCTCAATACAATGGTCTCTTGGAGATATATTTGATGTAATGACTTTTTGCGGTGTGTTTGTTGGGATCCGATGAAGTTTGAGTTTATGATCAGATTTTTATCCATGAATATTATTAGATTCTTCTTCGACCTCTTATATGCATGATTATTTATAGCCTCGTATTTCTTCTTCGAATATTTGGTTTAGTTAGGCCAACTAGATTGATTTTTCTTGCCATGGGAAGAGGTGCTTTGTGATGGGTTCGATCTTGCGGTGTCCTTTCCCAGTGATAGAAGGGGTAGCAAGGCATGCATGTATTGTTGCTATTAAGGATAAAAAGATGGGGGTTATTCCTACATGAAAGATCTCTCGTCTAGATCATGTCATCGTTCTTATTGCATTACTCCATCTCCATGAACTTAATACACTAGATGCATGTTGGATAGCTATCGATATGTGCAGTAATAGTAGTAGATGTAGAATCATTTTGGCCTACTAATCTTGGACGTGAAGCCTGTATATTGATCATTGTCTTGGATATCCTCATAATTATTTGATCTTTTATCAATTGCCCACATTAATTTGTTTACGCATAGTGTGCTATTTCTCGAGAGAAGCCACTAGTGAAACCTATGGCCCCCAGATCTATTCTTTACCATATTTGCTTTCCGATCTATTATTTGCCACTTTTATTTTCAGATCTATTATTCCAAAAACCCAAAAATACCTGTGTGCACTTTTTTGTTATCTATTTTATTTCGTGTTTTAGCAAGATCTATTTATCCAATCTACCACAAATTTATCTATCTTTTTACTCTGGAGGAATTGACAAACGTCTTACGTGTCGGATTGCAAGTATTTGTTCTTTGTGTGCAGGTACCGTTTACGTAGTGTTGCTTCATTCTCCTACTGGATTGATTCCTTGGTTTCTGTGACGCCCCTGATTCAATCATACACTAATCATACATGCAAATGTGTACGATCAAGATCAGGGACTCATGGGAAGATATCACAACACAACTCTATACACAAATTAAAATAATACAAGCTTTATATTACAAGCCAGGGGCCTCGAGGGCTTGAATACATAAGCTCGAGTACAAATGAGTCAGCGGAAGCAACAATATCTGAGTACAGACATAAGGTAACAAGTTTGCCTTAAGAAGGCTAGCACAAAAGCAACATCGATAGAATAGGCAAGGCCTCCTGCCTGGGAGCCTCCTAACTACTCTTGGTCGTCGGTGACCTCGACATAGTAGTAAGCACCCTCGTGGTAGTAGTAGTCATTGTCAACGGTGGCATCTGGCTCCTAGGCTCCACCATCTGGTTGCGACATCTGGAAAGAATGGAAAAGGGGGGAAAGAGGGAGCAAAGCAACCATGAGTACTCATCCAAAGTACTCGCAAGCAAGGATCTACAATACATATGCATTGGTATCAATGGAAATGGCTGTATCTGTGGACTGAACTGCAGAATGCCAGAATAAAGGGGAAGGCCTAGCCTATCGAAGACTAGCATCTTCAAGCGGCTGCAAGCATCTTCAAGCAGCTGCAAGCATCTTGCAACATTTAGAAGAGTATAGAATAGCAGTTTATATTTAGCAAACATGTTGTAACATTGCGCAGAGATCATTTCCTCGACTCCCTGCGAGAAAGCAATCTCGGAGCCATCATTTCCATTACATGCATCATCATCCAGTTCTAGTTGTATCGATTAGGATAAAACTCCGAGCGTCCGTTACCATGGACAAGGCTATTCGAATAGATCAATCTTCCCTGCAGGGGTGGACCAACGTACCCAACACGTTCGATCAACTCTGGCAGCACGCACCATCAGGTCATGATAGGCCTCGGTCGATCAACACACTGTAGTCCTACCTAGGCTCACCAGAGAGGCCAGCACGCCGGTCTACATCCTAAGCATGCAGGGGCCTTGGCCGCATTGCCCTTTGTGCTACTACACATTGCAAACGCGACCGGTGAGCAGACCTAGTTACCTCCTTAAAAAAGGTAGGTGCTTATGTAGTCCAACCCGGCGCGCGTCGCTCCATCACTAATGTCCGTTGAGCTTTCGGCTGATACATGCGACGGAGAGTGCCCATACTTATTCCCACGCGGTGGTTAGTGCAAAAAGGCCAGAGGCCTACTCGGATCAAATATCCAAACCGTTAGTGTCTTGGTATGTGTGGTAACAAGCAGAGACACGTCATCTGACCCCGTCACCCCATCTCATGGACTTACGGCAAGGGCTAAGAATGCTCGGCCATGCCACGTAATTATCTCTCGGGTACCCTCTAGGTCAACCCGACTTCACATCACTCACGGTTACCCCTCGGGGCCAACCCGATGTCATCATGATTCTGTGGTAAGTCAAAGTAACCGTGTGTCCAAAACAGCCAGCGAGAAACCTGAGGAATCACCCTCGATGGATTTCCCACTCGATGTATCCATCAAGGTGGACTTGGGAGGAATCACCCTCAATGGTGCACACTTGAGGGGTTGGACTATAGAGTCGTTATCGGGAGTGGTGAGGGAGGAATCACCCGCGATGACCATGACCAAATAGGTACGATACAGGGTTAACATCAGAAGTGCTGATGAGGTAGCACCCCCGGCACTCGATAGTAACTCAGCAGAGTCATACAACTAAGGGGTGATGTGTGGTGTCGGGGCCTAGACGCCGATCATGTTGATCGAGTCAATGAACATAAAAGCGGGGAAACTGGGACAAGGTGGGGGCCACTGATGGATCTCTAACCAGCCTATACTAAGCAGTTTAGAATAAGAAGGTAAGGTATGAAAGCTGGTAGCAAAATAGGCTATGCATCAGAATAGGAGCAAACAATAATAGTAGCAAAATCTAATGCAAGCATGAGAGAGAATGGAATGGGCGATATCGGAGTGATCAAGGGGGGGGGCTTGCCTGGAAGCTCTGCTGGAATGGAAGAAGGGTCATCGTCGATTGCATCGATCACAGTGGCATCAGCAGGGGTCTCGGAGTCTACTGGAAAGAAGTAACGGAGGGGAAACACAATAAATAACAGAGCAATCAAAGCATCACAAAGCATAACATGGCAATACGCAGTGCTAGGGGTGAACTAATGCAAGGCTATGCGTTACAGACGGAGCAGGAAAATATCCTGAGGGGTTTTCCCGGCGTTTAGCTTTTTCCGAACAAACGAAAGAGAGGGGACGGTTCCATGTTTAGCATGCTAGGGGCATGTGACAGATGAATGGACCGCGTATTCGGATTCGTTGGATTTTTCTAAGCAACTTTCATGTAGAAAACTTTTTCATCCGAGCTATGGTTTATTTTATATGAATTTACAAAGATTAAACATTTTCTGAAATTTCTCGATTTATTATTAATTTCACAATTAAAACTGTAAATTTACTTTTGTCACCTAGTGTGTTGCCAGCCACAGTAAATGACATGTGGGGCCAGGTCAAAATGAACAGTACAATCAGCTGTTGACAAGGTCAACCAGTGAATAATTTGGGTGGATCCTGTGTGTCTTTGTCTATGGTTAACTAGACTTTAATTAAATTAGATTAGCTAATAGTGGGGGCCACTGTCATTGGCTAGTAGTTAAAGTAATTAGTAATTAGCCCCTAAGATAAAATGCGTGGCTGTCAGGGGAAACGACACCTATGGGAATCCCGGGGAATCCCTCCTACGGTTGGTGGGGCGTGGGGCTGCGCAAAGAGCAGGTATAGCGATCAGCGCAAGGGGATTTTTACCTAGGTTCGGGCCGCAAATGATGCGTAAAACCCTAGTCCCGCTTTTGTGTATATTTGGTGTTCTTGAGCTCTTGAACTAGCTATGGTGCATGCCCAGTCCAAAAAGTCCAAATCCTTCCCAAGTACGCCTCGGGCCTCCTTTTATATGTCAAAGCGATCGCCACAGTGGCACACAGGAGGTGGAAAGCATCTATAGTGTACAAGTTTATCGCCTGGCACCGTAGGACAAACACATTTAATGCGCTGCCTACGTGCCCTCTTGCTTTATCGGGAGCGGCAACAGAGCTCGTCCCGTCCGTCGCCGCCTCGCCTTGCTTCGACGCGTGTCCAGGCTGACGAGGCATGCAATGCCACGCTGGCTGGCTGGCTGCTGTGCTGGTGCAGTGGCAGGGTCTTCATGAAGTTCTGCATTCCACCACACAGGTGCTTGAATAGATGGCCTAGAAGTTGCATGATGCCATGTTGGTGCGTGCCTAGTTGATAGGCTGGTTGCGGGGTCGGAACGGCCGCGGGGCGGCGAAACATTGGTAGGTGCGGGCCTGGCCACGGCACCGCGGATGCCCCCGGCAAGGGTCTTGCCGGGGTCTCGCGGGCATCCCCAGCAAGGATCCTGCGGGGGGTCTTCGGCCGTCCCCGGCAAGGATCTTGCCGGGGGTCTTCGTCTGTCCCTGGCAAGGATCTTGCCTGGGGTCTTTATCTGTCCACGGCAAGGATCTTGCCAAGGGTCTTCGTCTTTTGGCTTTTATCTAGACTCGTAGGCCCTTGGTCTTCACAGAGATCTGCATGCCACCTGAGTCTTGGTCTCGACATTGTCGATTGTGTCAGAACTCTCAGGCTCAAGGGTGGCGGCCTTTGCTGGTATTGGGCAAGTCGCCCCGGCAAGGCTCTTGCCGGGGCCACGTAGGCCGCCCTGACAAGGTCCTTGTCTGGGGGAGCCCAGCTTGCCCCTTCGCTCTCCGTGCCTCTGGCTTGAGTACTACTTTTCCAAACACTTTTGCTCTTGTTTTGGACTCTAATTTGCATAATTTGAATGAAACTAACCCGGATTGACGTTGTTTTCAGCAGAATTATCATGCTGTTGTTTTTTGTGTAGAAATCGAAGTTCTCGGATTGACCTAAAAATTTATGGAGAATTTTTATGGAATATATAAAAAATACCGGCGGAAAGATATACAAGAGGGGGGCCACCCAGGAGCCACAATCTTAGGGGACACGCCTGATACGCCTCTAACGTATCTATAATTTTTTATTGTTCCATGTTGTTATATTATCATACTTGGATGTTTTATTGTTCCATGCTATTACAATCATTTTATAGCAACTTCATATTATTTTTTTGGGACTAACCTATTGACATAGTGCCTAGTGCCAGTTGCTATTTTTTGCTTATTTTTTACTTCACAAAATATCAGTACGGAGTACAAATGCAAAAGAAGTTTTTGGAGATTTTTTTGGACCAGAAGACATGTTGGGGACCAAGAAAGCACCTAGGAGGAGGCCCATCAGGCCCACGATACACCAGGCCACGCCAGAGGCCCCTGGCACGCCCTGATGTATCATGGGGCCATGGAGGTCTCTTTCACTGCCTCTTCGCTCTATAAATTCCCAAATATTGCATAAACCCTAGAGGAGTTGAAGAAAAATAATTCCAGCCGCCGCAAGTTCCAGAACCACGAGATCCAATCTAACATCATCATGGAGGGGTTCCTCATCCTCATTGGCGCCTCTCCGATGATGCGTGAGTAGTCCAGCTTAGACCTACGGGTCCGTAGGTAGTAGCTAGATGGCTTCTTCTCTCTCTTTTGATTCTCAATACAATGGTCTCTTGGAGATATATTTGATGTAATGACTTTTTGCGGTGTGTTTGTTGGGATCCGATGAAGTTTGAGTTTATGATCAGATTTTTATCCATGAATATTATTAGATTCTTCTTCGACCTCTTATATGCATGATTATTTATAGCCTCGTATTTCTTCTTCGAATATTTGGTTTAGTTAGGCCAACTAGATTGATTTTTCTTGCCATGGGAAGAGGTGCTTTGTGATGGGTTCGATCTTGCGGTGTCCTTTCCCAGTGATAGAAGGGGTAGCAAGGCATGCATGTATTGTTGCTATTAAGGATAAAAAGATGGGGGTTATTCCTACATGAAAGATCTCTCGTCTAGATCATGTCATCGTTCTTATTGCATTACTCCATCTCCATGAACTTAATACACTAGATGCATGTTGGATAGCTATCGATATGTGCAGTAATAGTAGTAGATGTAGAATCATTTTGGCCTACTAATCTTGGACGTGAAGCCTGTATATTGATCATTGTCTTGGATATCCTCATAATTATTTGATCTTTTATCAATTGCCCACATTAATTTGTTTACGCATAGTGTGCTATTTCTCGAGAGAAGCCACTAGTGAAACCTATGGCCCCCAGATCTATTCTTTACCATATTTGCTTTCCGATCTATTATTTGCCACTTTTATTTTCAGATCTATTATTCCAAAAACCCAAAAATACCTGTGTGCACTTTTTTGTTATCTATTTTATTTCGTGTTTTAGCAAGATCTATTTATCCAATCTACCACAAATTTATCTATCTTTTTACTCTGGAGGAATTGACAAACGTCTTACGTGTCGGATTGCAAGTATTTGTTCTTTGTGTGCAGGTACCGTTTACGTAGTGTTGCTTCATTCTCCTACTGGATTGATTCCTTGGTTTCTGTGACGCCCCTGATTCAATCATACACTAATCATACATGCAAATGTGTACGATCAAGATCAGGGACTCATGGGAAGATATCACAACACAACTCTATACACAAATTAAAATAATACAAGCTTTATATTACAAGCCAGGGGCCTCGAGGGCTTGAATACATAAGCTCGAGTACAAATGAGTCAGCGGAAGCAACAATATCTGAGTACAGACATAAGGTAACAAGTTTGCCTTAAGAAGGCTAGCACAAAAGCAACATCGATAGAATAGGCAAGGCCTCCTGCCTGGGAGCCTCCTAACTACTCTTGGTCGTCGGTGACCTCGACATAGTAGTAAGCACCCTCGTGGTAGTAGTAGTCATTGTCAACGGTGGCATCTGGCTCCTAGGCTCCACCATCTGGTTGCGACATCTGGAAAGAATGGAAAAGGGGGGAAAGAGGGAGCAAAGCAACCATGAGTACTCATCCAAAGTACTCGCAAGCAAGGATCTACAATACATATGCATTGGTATCAATGGAAATGGCTGTATCTGTGGACTGAACTGCAGAATGCCAGAATAAAGGGGAAGGCCTAGCCTATCGAAGACTAGCATCTTCAAGCGGCTGCAAGCATCTTCAAGCAGCTGCAAGCATCTTGCAACATTTAGAAGAGTATAGAATAGCAGTTTATATTTAGCAAACATGTTGTAACATTGCGCAGAGATCATTTCCTCGACTCCCTGCGAGAAAGCAATCTCGGAGCCATCATTTCCATTACATGCATCATCATCCAGTTCTAGTTGTATCGATTAGGATAAAACTCCGAGCGTCCGTTACCATGGACAAGGCTATTCGAATAGATCAATCTTCCCTGCAGGGGTGGACCAACGTACCCAACACGTTCGATCAACTCTGGCAGCACGCACCATCAGGTCATGATAGGCCTCGGTCGATCAACACACTGTAGTCCTACCTAGGCTCACCAGAGAGGCCAGCACGCCGGTCTACATCCTAAGCATGCAGGGGCCTTGGCCGCATTGCCCTTTGTGCTACTACACATTGCAAACGCGACCGGTGAGCAGACCTAGTTACCTCCTTAAAAAAGGTAGGTGCTTATGTAGTCCAACCCGGCGCGCGTCGCTCCATCACTAATGTCCGTTGAGCTTTCGGCTGATACATGCGACGGAGAGTGCCCATACTTATTCCCACGCGGTGGTTAGTGCAAAAAGGCCAGAGGCCTACTCGGATCAAATATCCAAACCGTTAGTGTCTTGGTATGTGTGGTAACAAGCAGAGACACGTCATCTGACCCCGTCACCCCATCTCATGGACTTACGGCAAGGGCTAAGAATGCTCGGCCATGCCACGTAATTATCTCTCGGGTACCCTCTAGGTCAACCCGACTTCACATCACTCACGGTTACCCCTCGGGGCCGACCCGATGTCATCATGATTCTGTGGTAAGTCAAAGTAACCGTGTGTCCAAAACAGCCAGCGAGAAACCTGAGGAATCACCCTCGATGGATTTCCCACTCGATGTATCCATCAAGGTGGACTTGGGAGGAATCACCCTCGATGGTGCACACTTGAGGGGTTGGACTATAGAGTCGTTATCGGGAGTGGTGAGGGAGGAATCACCCTCGATGACCATGACCAAATAGGTACAATACAGGGTTAACATCAGAAGTGCTGACGAGGTAGCACCCCCGGCACTCGATAGTAACTCAGCAGAGTCATACAACTAAGGGGTGATGTGTGGTGTCGGGGCCTAGACGCCGATCATGTTGATCGAGTCAATGAACATAGGGAAACTGGGACAAGGTGGGGGCCACTGATGGATCTCTAACCAGCCTATACTAAGCAGTTTAGAATAAGCAGGTAAGGTATGAAAGCTGGTACCAAAATAGGCTATGCATCAGAATAGGAGCAAACAATAATAGTGGCAAAATCTAATGCAAGCATGAGAGAGAATGGAATGGGCGATATCGGAGTGATCAAGGGGGGGGCTTGCCTGGAAGCTCTGCTGGAATGGAAGAAGGGTCATCGTCGATAGCATCGATCACAGTGGCATCAGCAGGGGTCTCGGAGTCTACTGGAAAGAAGTAACGGAGGGGAAACACAATAAATAACAGAGCAATCAAAGCATCACAAAGCATAACATGGCAATACACAGTGCTAGGGGTGAACTAACGCAAGGCTACGCGTTACAGACGGAGCAGGAAAATATCCTAAGGGGTTTTCCCGGCGTTTGGATTTTTCCGGACAAATGAAAGAGAGGGGACGGTTCCATGTCTAGCATGCTAGGGGCATGTGACAGATGAATGGACCGCGTATTCGGATTCGTTGGATTTTTCTAAGCAACTTTCATGTAGAATTTTTTTTTCATCCGAGCTATGTTTATTTTATATGAATTTACAAAGATTAAACATTTTCTGAAATTTCTCGATTTATTAATAATTTTGCAATTAAAAGTGTAAATTTACTTTTGTCACTTAGTGTGTTGCCAGCCACAGTCAATGACATGTGGGGCCAGGTGAAAATCAACAGTACAATCAGCTGTTGACAAGGTCAACCAGTGAATAATTTGTGTGGGTCATGCGTGTCTTTTTCTATGGTTAACTAGACTTTAATTAAATTAGATTAGCTAATAGTGGGGGCCACTGTCATTGGCTAGTAGTTAAAGTAATTAGTAATTAGCCCCTAAGATAAAATGCATGGCTGTCAGGGGAAACGACACCTATCGGAATCCTGGGGAATCCCTTCTACGCTTGGCGGGGCGTGGGGTTGTGCAAAGAGCAGGTCTAGCGATCAGAGCGAGGGGGTTTTTACCCAGGTTCGGGCCGCAAATGATGCGTAAAACCCTAGTCCCGCTTTTGTGTATATTTGGTGTTCTTGAGCTCTTGAACTAGCTATGGTGCATACCCAGTCCAAAAAGTCCAAATCCTTCCCCAGTACGCCTCGGGCCTCCTTTTATATGTCAAAGTGGTCGCCACAGTGGCACACAGGAGGTGGAAAGCATCTACAGTGTACAAGTTTATCGCCTGGCACCGCAGGACAAACACATTTAATGCGCTACCTACGTGCCCTCTTGCTTTATCGGGAGCGGCAACAGAGCTCATCCCGTCCGTCGCCGCCTCGCCTTGCTTCGACGCGTGTCCAGGCTGACGAGGCATGCAATGCCACGCTGGCTGGCTGGCTACTGTGCTGGTGCAGTGGCAGGGTCTTCACGAAGTTCTGCATTCCACCACGCAGGTGCTTGACTAGACGGCCTAGAAGTTGCATGTTGCCACGTTGGTGCATGCCTAGTTGACAGGCTGGTTGCGGGGTCAGAACGGCCGCAGGGAGACAAAACATTGGTAGGTGCGGGCCTGGCCGCGGCACCACGGATGCCCCCGGCAAGGGTCTTGCCGGGGTCTCGCGGGCGTCCCCGGCAAGGATCCTGCGGGGGGTCTTCGGACGTCCCCGGCAAGGATCTTGTCGGGGGTCTTCGTCTGTCCCTGGCAAGGATCTTGCTGGGGGTCTTTATCTGTCCACGGCAAGGATCTTTCCAAGGGTCTTCGTCTTTTGGCTTTTATCTAGACTCGTAGGCCTTTGGTCTTCATAGAGATTTGCATGCCACCTGAGTCTTGGTCTCGACGTTGTCGATTGTGTCAGAACTCTCAGGCTCAAGGGTGGCGGCCTTTGCTGGTATTGGGCAAGTCACCCCGGCAAGGCTCTTGCCGGGGCCACGTAGGCCACCCCGACAAGGTCCTTGTCTGGGGGAGCCCATCTTGCCCCTTCGCTCTTCGTGCCTCTGGCTTGATTACTACTTTTCCAAACACTTTTGCTCTTGTTTTGGACTCTAATTTGCATAATTTGAATGAAACTAACCCGGATTGACATTGTTTTCAGCAGAATTGTCATGTTGTTGTTTTTTATGTAGAAATCGAAGTTCTCGGATTGACCTGAATATTTGTGGAGAATTTTTATGGAATATATAAAAAATACCGGCGGAAAGATATACAAGAGGGGGGTCACCCAGGAGCCACAAACTTAGGGGGCGCGCCTGATACGTCTCTAACGTATCTATAATTTTTTATTATTCCATGTTGTTATATTATCATACTTGGATGTTTTATTCCATGCTATTACAATCATTTTATAGCAACTTCATATTATTTTTTGGGACTAACCTATTGACATAGTGCCAGTGCCAGTTGCTATTTTTTGGGTACAGAAAGACCCCTACTTTTGTACACCTATGGGAGCCCCCGGGCCTGGGCCACACATAAGCTAGAGCGTTGTTAGGCCAGGCCCAGAACGGTGCACGGGCATGCGTGGCAAAGTTTTAACCGTGGTAATTCCTTCGCCAGTTGCGCTTCCCCATGACCCGTATTGAGTGCGTGATGTGGGGGTCATGCATGGAACGGTCGCAGCATGCTTGCGTCACCTTGCGGTGAATCGTAAAGAGGCGGCCCACGTCTTCCCCATAAAAAAGAGGAAACTGCAAGGGCGTGGCCCATTTACCCTCCATGCCTTTTCCAATCTTGGAACGGCTGTTCCCCTCTTCTTCTCCAAGCGCAAATCAAAGCATTCGCCTCCGCTCGTTGCCGCCGCGCCCCCATTACCCTTGATCCCTCACCCCCTCTCAGCCGCCATGGCGCCCAAGTCAGGCAAGGCCAAGGGAGTGGCAAGGATGCCAGAGGGAAGGAGGCACCGTAGAGGGAGTCGGTGGACCTCCGGACGCAGTATGCCCTCTTCACCTTGATGGTCGACGCGCTCACCGTCAAGGAGAAGTTCAGGCCCCTGTGGGGAAGGGAGACGTCGGGGCATCCCGCCACGCGCATCATCCTGGCCTACTTCGCCAAGGCCAGTCCAAATCGGTATCCTTTCTTTGTCGACTATTTCTCCTACGGGCTCTGCCCCCTTTCTCAGATTTCTTTAACGACATGATGCACAACTACGGCTTCCACCTTCTGGACTTCACGTCGAACACTGTGGCGTGCATGGCCTTCTTTGCCCACCTTTGTGAGGGCTTCGCCGGAGTGCATCCCAGCACGACGCTCTTCCACCAGTACTTCACCCCTCACATCCAGCTAGGGGGTGCCATGTTTGACTGCATCACCTAGATCCCGAGGACCTAGAGCAGGGGCATGTACCCAGAGGGTGCCCATAAGGAGAGGTGGGACAAGTGGCGGGGCCGGTGGTGATGTATCGAGGAGACAGATCCGCAGGAGTTCTGCCGGGTCTGTCGGAGGCTACTGGTCCGCAGCAATGATTGGCGCGAGCTCGACGCAGATGAGGAGAAGCTCATGGTTGCCATCACCAGGATCCATCACCTCACCTCGGCTGGAATCACTCTCAAGATGATCAGGTCTAACTTCATCCATCGCCGGATTGCTCCGCCGCATAATAAGGGGAGGCCGACCTGGGATTTCAGGAACGCGGCCAACATCATGAGGCTCCGCCCCGGCCTGAACCACAACTTCATGGTGCTGCAACATGCTCATCTTTACCAGAGGATTTCTCAGCTCAAGGTTGACGAGGTCGGCAGGGTCGAGAGTTCCGGCAAGGCCGAGAAGACCGGCATGGCTGCCAAGGCCTCCAAGTCTCTGTTCAGGTTGCCAGTGGGGGTGGTCCTATTGAGCAACAACTCTTGCCAAACAGCCATCATCGCCATGATGGCAGTTTTCAGCATGCACGGCCTCGATCTGACCTGGATTGAGCCAACGGCGGGGCTGGTGCGGGCATTTTTTGACCACTTGTCGGAGAGGTATGTTCACGACGAGCCACGGCTCATCCATCACACCACCGAGGAAGCACTGACATACATTGCTGCCAGGGCGGAGGAGGTAGCACTTGCCGAGGAGGCCGACAGCCTCGGCACCGTCGAGGACGAGGCCGACGTGGTCACAAAAGAGAAAGAGTTCGCCGAGTGGACGGGGTCTGCTGGGGAACCCAGTGGCGCCGGTGTTGGGTTTCCCTTGTCGAAGAAGTGGTCGAGGAGTCGGCCGGAGAGGAAACCGATGTGGATGACTCCTCGGCCCTAGGGAGGAAATGCGTCCTGCGGTGGGCTGGCTCCGGAGAGCCGGTCCGGCCCGGCAAGACTGCACAGCGGCAACGGGCCTAGGCACAGCCTGCCCACGCGCAACCCGTGCGCCAGACGAGGGTTGCGGCAGCGAAGAAAGTCGCGGCCGCCGCCCCTTCCTCATCCAAGTGGCCCAGCACTCCGTCCCCTTCTCCTCCCCTTGCGGACGCCACCCCGGAGGCCGCTTTTGATCTTGGGTCCTTCAGCCCGGAGAGGAAGAAGAGGCCAGCGGAGGTGGACGAGTAAGCATCTTGCCCCTCATCATTTCCTAACCCTCTGCCCGTGCCATCTTTCCCTGACTTGATCTTATCTTTGCAGCGACACGGAGATGCTGGCCTAGAGGGCGGCGAAGAGAGTCAAGGCTTCGACGGGTGTCCAGCCCCCGGTGAGCGTTCCGCGCACGCCGACATTGGTGGTGATCAGTCCGGACAACAGCCCTCGGCGCAGCCCCCACTTCAGCCGCCAGCATGAGTTCATTATTCACTCCTCGTCGACAGGTGTTGGGGGTGCGTCCTTGGTGTTTACCTTGCTGGGTTCGCAGGAGGAGAGCGGGAACACAAGGAGCCGCCGAGGGCCACCCCCGACACGCTGCCCCTGTCGACCACGCCACCCAGAGGGGCGTCACTAGCTAGGGCACCTTCTGCTGAGCCCACGCGCATCGAGGAGGAGGAGGCAAGCATGGGTACTGGCGGGTCCTTCCCGGCAACGAACGTTGGCGGGGAGGGAACCACTTCTCCTCAGCTCGGCACGGTAAGCTGCCTACCTCCCATCCCCCGCCATCTCTGCTACGCGGTGTTCTCTTGTTTCTTTATTCTGGACTTTGATTTTGGCCCCGCTTCATTCTCCTTTCTAGTTTCTAGACCCTCCCTCGACGGACCAGGTGGACGTCGACGCCATCATCGAGGAGGTCGCCAAGGATGCCGAAGCTGAGTCCACCAGGATCGCGGCTGAGGAAGCCACCAAGTCCGCTGCCGAGGAAGCCGACAAGGGGCCTGCCGGGGAGACCGGCAAGGGTGCCCCCAAGGAGGCCGCCAAGGGGCCTGCCGGGGAGGCCGGCAAGGCTGCTGCCGAGGATGCCCCCAAGGAGCCCACTGGGGAGGGGGTGGCTGATGACCAATCTTCCTCCCCTACAGCCCCCGCCCCCGACAAGTACTTGAAGGTGGGCGATGATCTGTTCGTCAGCCTCCTGGGGACGGAAAGCACCAGAGCACCAGCGAAAGGGGAGGTTTTTGATGATGAGGCCCTCGCCGCCGCTGGGATCGAGGTTGTTGACGAACCGAGCACCACCAGCGGTGGTTCCCAAGAGGAGTAGCTCCTCGGGGCCATGAGCGCCAATTTTCAGAAGCTTCACGTGCTCCACCGTGCCCGCCAGGATAAGGTGAACTCCAGGACGTCGGCCGTGGACAAGGCCGAAGCAGACTTTTTGGAGAGCGTGACTCAAATGCAAGTCTGGTTCGGTGAATCCCGACAAGAACTGAGGGCCGCCCAGGATCAGCTGGACGAGCGCAAGCAAGAGCTGCTCCTGAAGCAGGCTAACATCGCGAAGGCCCATGAGGCGGCGAAGGAATAGGATGCCAAGGACGATGCTGACCGGTGGCAACAGCATGCTTTTCTGGACACCCAGGAGGAGGACCTCGTTCCTCGTGAACAGGCGCTTGCCGCCATGCTCTGCGGCAAGGACGAGGAAATCAAGAAGATCGTCGCGCAGCGGACCTAGGAGCTGGAGCAGAAGCACAAGGACGCACTTGATGCTCTGGCCCTGGACCAAGCTGGCAAGGTGGAGAAGCTGGAGCCGGAGTGGAAGGAGCTGAAGAAAGAGGTCTCAAAGCTGACGGGGGACATGGACACGGCTAAACGCACTCTGGCGGATTTGCAGGTCACCATCTCTGACAAGACCAAGCCATACTCCGAGGCCAACGACTCCATCAATGATCTGAAGATGAAATTGGACAGCTTGGAAAGGACGCTTTCGGATGTCAAGGCCTGTGAGGAGACCCTAAACAAGGCCCTTGAGAGCGAGAGGCAGCCGTGCAAGGATGGCGCCACTGCCCACAAGGACCAAGTGGACAGTGTAAATCTCTGGATCGGCCGTCTCACTGACGTTGCAGAGAGGATCACCACACAGCTAGCCGTCATGGGCATGTCGTACTTCAGGTACTCCCAGTAGGTGAACATAAGCCCCAATGCCAGGCTGGCCTTGTTCTTCGAGCGCGTCCTCGACGCCCTGGAACAGCTCCGCTCCAGTCGAGCGACATATCTGGCCAATGAGGCTCGGAGGCTTTGCCGGGGGGCCCTGACCAAGGTGCTGACCAAGGTGGCATTCTGGAACCCCACCATCGTCTTTGCCAACGCGCTTGAGAGTCTGCCCGAGGACGCGGACCTCACGGCACTCGGAGAGCGTATCGAGCCCATCATCAGCTGCGTTGACGGAGTCAAGAGGGTGGAAGGCCAGCACTGGGACTAGCCACCCCATTTCTCATTGCCGCTGCGAGGTCATGACCAAGAAAATTTTATCTTAAGTTAGAACCGCGGCAACCGCTGATGTAATATAACTTTGCAGTATTTTGAAATGGCGCTTACTATGTTCCTATTTGATCTTTCTTTGTATGTACGCACCGTACGCTTAGTTGGATAGGTTTGTCGGCGCGTAAACCCGTGCTATGGCGCTTTGAGGAACGGATCCTTAGCAGCCTGTCGGGGGGCGCTTGCTGCCGGGCAAGCCACCTTGCCGTTCTTGGCGCAGCCGCTTGAAGTGTTGAGCAGACTCGAAACAGAACAAGGGTGTTGCCAATAGCGGAAGGGTTCCTTTGCATGCAGGTTCTCCATACAAGGAGCAAGATCTTTTGAGGAAAATAACCCTATTAAAAGGAAAATCGCTCAAGGTTTTGCGCGACTTATCTTTTCGTCGCCACGTGGATTGTTGTTGCGGCTGCAGACGACGCCGCTCACCTGGATGATGGCATCGGAGTGTGGCTGGTTGCTGTTGCCCTCTCCTTTTGAGCCATCACGATGAAGGAGTCGATGCGTTGACTTCTAGATCAGATTTTCACAGCCTCAGCGCCCCCTACCTGCTGCGCCAAAGATGTCGGGGGAAACGACGCCTATGGGAATCCCTTCTACGGTTGGCGGGGCGTGGGGCTGCGCAAAGAGCAGGTCTAGCGATCAGCGCATGGGGATTTTTACCGAGGTTCAGGCCATAAACGATGCGTAAAACCCTAGTCCTACTTATGTGTATATTTGGTGTTCTTGAGCTCTTGAACTAGCTGCGGTGCATGCCCAGTTCAAAAAATCTGAATCCTTCCCCAGTATGCCTCGGGCCTCCTTTTATATGTCAAAGGGCTCGCCACAGTGGCACACAGGAGGTGGAAAGCATCTACAGTGTACAAGTTTATCACCTGGCACTATAGGACAAACACATTTAATGCGCTACCTACGTGCCCTCTTGCTTTATCGGGGGCGGCAATAGAGCTCGTCCCGTCCGTCGCCGCCTCGCCTTGCTTGGACGCGTGTCCAGGCTGACGAGGCATGCAGCGCCACGCTGGCTGGCTGGCTGCTGTGCTGGTGTGGTCACAGGGTCTTCATGAAGATCTGCATGCCACCACGCAGGTGCTTCACTAGTCGGCCTAGAAGTTGCATGCTGCCACGCAGGTGCGTGCCTAGTTGGCAGGCTGGTTGCCGCGTCAGAACGGCCGTGGGGCAGCGAAATGTTGGTAGGTGCGGGCCTAGCTGCGGCCCCACGGATGCCCCCGGCAAGGGTCTTGCCAGGGTCTCGAGGGCGTCCCTGGCAAGGATCCTGCCAGGGTCTCGTGCGCGTCCCTGGCAAGGATCCTGTCGGGGGTCTTCGGCCGTCCCCGACAAGGATCTTGCCAGGGGTCTTCGTCTATCCCTGGCAAGGATCTTGCCAGGGTCTTCGTCTTCTGGCTTTTATCTAGACTCGCAGGCCCTTGGTCTTCACAGATATCTGCATGCCACCTGAGTCTTGGTCTCGACGTTGTCGATGGTGTCAGAAATCTCAGTCTCAAGGGTGGCGGCCTTTGCTGCTATTGGGAAAGTCGGCCCGGCAAGGCTCTTGTCGGGGCCACGTAGGCCGCCTCGGCAAGGGCCTTGTCAGGGGAAGCCCATCTTGCCACTTTGCTCTTCGCGCCTCTGGCTTGAGTAGTGCCTTGGTAGTCTTGTTCCTTTGCTCCCTCTGCCCTGGCAAGGATGGCCGCAGGTGTGGCTACGACTGCCCATGCACAAGTAAAGGGGTAAGAAAGGCCCCTACTTTTGTACAACGACAACGGCCGGCCGGCGGTGGCGGTGCATACACACGCACACCCCATGGGCTTGGACATGGCCACGGCCATTGCCACTAGCAACAACTAGGATCGGCTGGAACAACAACTAGCAGCGGTAGTAGGAAGAATCAACAGCCGGCAATCAACAGCATCAAGGAGTAGCAGCCGCTAATAGCCAGGAGCAGCGCTTAGGAGCAGCAGCGGTGGCACCAGCAGTGAGCAGCAGCAAGCGGGAGCAGCAGTAGCAGCTTGTGGCAGTGACATCAGGTGGTAGCGGGGGCGAGCAGCGGCTGCGGGCAGGTCATGTAGCGGCAACCAACAATACGCAGCAACCGTAGACGTCAGTTAGGTAGCAGAAGTAGGCAGCAGCTCATGCACATACGTACATACGCGTATGCGTGAGATCGGATGTGTTGGGGACGACAAAAGACGACCCAATCGAGGCAGGGGAAGGGAGATCCGGAGGATTTGCTCACCACAAGTCCATTGGCGCGGTGGGGGAGGGTCGGGGTGGACCAAAGAGGCGGTTCGACGGTGACAACATGCGGCAGATGATGAGGAAGAAGGCGGCGTGGACGACGAGATGGTGGCTCCTCGCTCCGATCCAGCTAGCCCAGGCGACAAAGACAATGAAGGCGCACCTCCTGGGCAACCTCCAGTGGCGCGGGGTGGCCTCAGTGGACGGCAACGCCGAGACGGTGGCAACCACGGTGTCGGGCTCGGGCTCAATCTACGCGGTAACAAAGAGGGAGGTACAGGGGAGGTTCTAGGGTTAGGTTGGGGGTTGCAGGGGGTCACGAGTGGCCTTAAGCATGACGGGGAACCACAGGATGGCCGCCACAGCGATATCGCCAGCTAGGAAGGCATGGATGTCCACTATGGCCTCCCCCTATTTCCTGTAGCGCGGGGAGGGAGAGGAGATGAGGTGGATTGGGCCGACCTCTTTGCTAGATGGGCCATAGTGCCCATTATTTTAGGTCCAGCTTGCCTTCTTATTTTTTATTATTTCCTTTTCTATTTATTAGATCCTGTTTTTATTTAGGTTCTGCTATCAAATGAATTGTGTTGACCATGTAAATCTGCACATAACCCAAGCACTATATTTTGGAGCTGCACAAAATGTTTGGTGGCAATTGGAGTTAATATAAATTATTATTGTATTTTGAAAGGGCTAAAAAGGTGTCGTTGGTCCACTGTCTGAAATCCATGGGTATTTTTAAACATCTCCAAAAATATTTGTCTAATGAATGACAAATATGTAGTGAATATTTCCAACCTAAGGAACTTTTTTAATTTACGTTTTTATGAAATTATAATTTGACTTGGCATTCAAACTTCAATTTGAGTTTGGTTTGAAGCAAAGTGAGGATTATAAAAATAATTATGATATCATAGTATCATTAGGCATGAGATTACAGTAGCATGATTTCTCCGAGTGTTACAGTTTCACAACTGAGGGAAATAGCTACCTTAGTTGTTCTTCATCATCCCTTCCTCTTTGGGGAAATACTGACGCAGTTTCAAGCAACATCAAAACTAATTTCTGGCGCCATTGTCGGGGAGCCATCATCAACATCTATTAGGTTCCTAATCACAAATCTCATCTCCTTGCCATTTTCCTCTTATTTTCATGTCCCCCACTTCACAAAAATTTGCCTTATTATTCGCCCTCTTTTCCATTCACCATTTTCTTGTCATATCTATCTTTGTTTGCGTTCTTGTTTGCCTACTTTGTCATTATGGCTAGTTCTTCCTCCATTGCGTGTACCCCCGAGAGCGAAGTTCTTAATTTTAAATAAATGGGAGGGGAGAATCTAAAAGATGCTTGGTATAGGATTTTCAATGCTCATAATAGATCTGTTCATAAGCTATCTACCATTATTCTTCTTCGTAGTTTTTATGTGGGCCTTACCACTTGGTACAGATTCGTCCTTGATACGATTACCGGTGGAAATTTCTTGATGTATCCATCTTTGGATGCCTTTAATGCCATGGGAGATCTAGTGGGTGCACCACCTATCATTATTAATGAAACAATCTTAACTCTTGAGCATGTTATGCAAATACTAGACGCTATTAAAAAGAAGATGGTCACCTTAGAGCAAATTGAAAATTTGGATACAGAGATGTAGAATCTTGCTAACAAATTTGGGCCAAAAGCGGGCGATGTTTTCAAATTACTAAGGGAGAAGGAAAACATAATTAATGAAAGAATTGGAGAAAGCCCTTCTCGCATTGATAAGTTGGAAAAACATTTTAGTAACTTAAGGTCGGCTTTTTCTTCTTCTAAAACTATTGAGAAAACTCCCGTAAAAATTAGCAAGACTACTCAAGTCACTAAGAACAAGAGTGCAACTTCTAATAATAACAAAGAAGAACTTTAAATGATTAGTATTCGCCCTGACTTTGTTGAAGTTGTAAGAGACCCTACTTGCAAGAATGAATTCTTCAATCTTATTCTGAGAAGCATTATTATAAAAAATGCATTCTAAATCTTTGAAGAATATTGGTTTTGTGATTGAGGAATTGGAAACCAAAGATGACAATACTTGTATATATGCATTACGCCTAGCTAGGGGCATAAAATGATAGCGCTTGTTGGGAGGCAACCCAATGAATAAAATTTATTTTTTCCTTTTTCTTTATGTTTTTGAGTGTTTTCACAATTATGCTACTGTTATGATTGTGTTTTTATGTTTTAATTAGTGTTTGTGCCAAGTAGAGACTTTGGGATTATGTTTGGTGATAGTTGATTTGATCTTGTTGGAAAACAGAAACTTTTGTGTCCAGTAAAACAATTTTCAAAAATCACATGAGTGACAAAATATTCTGAATTTTTTACACATGATTTATATACAAATTTCCTACATTGTCCTAAATTTTGAAGAATTTTTGGACTTACAGAAGTATGGTCGAAGTTTGGATTACTAGAGACTGTTATGTTTTTTACAGATTCTATTTTTTGTTGTGTTGTGTGCTTATTTTGATGAATCTATGGATTGTATCGGGGGTATAAGCCATGGTAAAGTTGGAATATAGTTTATATAATGCAATAATAAAATATGAATGTGTTTGCAATAGTACTTAGAGTGGTGATTTTCTTTATTATACTAACGGATCTCACGGAGGTTTTGTTAAGGTGGGATTGAAGTTTTCAAGTTTTGGGTGAGATCATGATGGATGATGGAATAAGCAGTGAAAAGAGCCTAAGCTTGGGGATGCCCATGGAACCCCAAGTTAATATTCAAGTGGAACCAAGTAACTAAGCTTGGGGATGCCCCGAAAGGCATCCCCTCTTTCTTCTAACAACCATCGGTAATTTTACTTGGAGCTATATTTTTATTTGTCACATATCATGAGTTTTGCTTGGAGCATCTTGTATTATTTGAGTCTTTGCTTGTTTTGATTTTTAGTTTGTGTCATCTATCCTTGATAAACAAACCTATTTGAGAGAGCCAAAATTATGCTATGAATTTCTCTAGTGCTTTACTTAAAAAAATTGAGCTATGGAATTGCTCTAGTCCTTCACTTATATCTTTTTTAGCACGGTGTGCTTTAATATTTTTGAAGAAATGCTCTCATGCTTCACTTAAATTTATTTGAGAGTTAGTAATTTTTGAAGAAACTCTCGTGCTTTACTTATATTATTTTGAGAGATGAAAATTTTTATGCTCATGTTCTTCACTTATTTTTTGTTCGAGCTTATCAAAAGAAAATGCAACATATGAAATTAGTCCCAAAGTGATAGATATTAAAGAGAAATATAATAAAAACTTTCATGAAGATCATTGGACAAAATAAACTTGATTCTTTGTAATAGTTTTGAGATATGATGATAGTAATATATGAGTCATGTTGGTGAGTAATTATGCTTTAGTAAGAATATTGGTGTTAAGGTTTGTGATTCCCTATGCAATCACGAAAGTCAATAGTTATGCAAATAAATTACATCCTACTTGTGGTGCATTATTCGGTGTTAGTTACACTTAATGCTCATTTCTGTGAATTTTCGTTTCTTGGTTGGTTGCTTCTTAATCTATTTGCTAGCCTTCATTTGTACTAACTATAAATACTACTTGTGCATCCAAAATCATTAAACCTAGTTTTGCCATATGAGTCCACCATACCTACCTATATGCGGTATTTCCGTGCCGTCAAAGTAAATTTGTATGTGCCATTAAATTTTCAAAATGAATTTCCTTTTTGTGTGCTCGTACCGGTCATGAAGCGGTAGGGGGTGGCTAATATTTTCCATGCTAGATGTGTTATTCTCAAGATGAGTGTTTATTCACTTCTCATTGCATGAGACTACATCGGTAATAGGGATGCCTAGTCCCGAAATGATTTTTTTACTTTATGTTATCAAATAATAAATTCCTTGGAAAGTGTTGGTATGGACGGTACCCGTGGATACGACTAGTCGTGGAGTGTGAAAGTATGGTGGAAAAAGTAATAAACTTCATTTTATATTTGGGAACCACCTATCATGTATCTAGCATGGAAAGTGTTGGGAATTACTCAGTCGTTTTCGTTGACGGGAAAAGTATGCCTCTCAAAAAATTTATCTCTCAATTTAAGCTTTGAGCTCTGGCACCTCTACAAATCCCTACCTCCTTCTACAAAGGGCCTTTCTATTTACTTTATGAAATTTTTATTTTTATTTGAGTCTCCATCTTCTCTTATAAAACACCAACCAGGGAGCACTATGATCATACTTGAGTATTGGATGTAGTTAATATGCGAGTGTGTTTCGTGAATGGATCAATGATTGAGCATGATGGGCTAGGGATAACTTTCTTTAGTGTTGATATTTTGAAAGACATGGTTTCTTGTTGATATGCTTGAGTATTTAAATCTTCATGTCAAAATGGAATATTGCTTTGAACCATATAAAAGTCCAAATTTCCATGCTACCAAAGAAAGGAATGTCTGATGAACATGTTAGGCAGCATTCCACACCAAAAATTCTATTTTTATCATTTACCTACTCGAAGACGAGCAGGAATTAAGCTTGGGGATGCTGATATGTCTCCAACGTATCAATATTTTTTTATCATTCCATGCTTTTATATTATCATTCTTGGATGTTTTACAATCATTTTATAGCAACTTCATATTATTTTTTGGGACTAACCTATTGACATAGTGCCCAGTGCCAGTTGTTGTTTTTGCTTGTTTTTTTATTTCACAGAATATCAGTACCAAACGGAGTCCAAACGCAGCAAAACTTTTTGGAGATTTTTTTGGACCAGAAGACACCTTGGGGACCAAGAAAGCACCTGGGAGGAGGCCCATGGGCCCCATGATACACCATGGCGCCAGAGGCCCCTGGCGCGCCCTAATGTATCATGGGGCCCATGGAGGTCTCCCGCACTGCCTCTTCGCCTATAAATTCCCAAATATTCTAGAAACCATAGAGGAGTCGACAAAAAAAATTCCAGCTGCCGCAAGTTCCAGAGCCATGAAATCCAATCTAACACCATCATGGAGGGGTTCATCATCCTCATTGGTGCCTCTCCGATGATGCGTGAGTAGTCCACCATAGACCTAGGGGTCCATAGGTAGTAGCTAGATGGCTTCTTCTCTCTCTTTTGATTCTCAATACAATGGTCTCTTGGAGATCTATTTGATGTAATGACTTTTTGCAGTGTGTTTGTTGGGATCCAATGAAGTTTGAGTTTATGATCAGATTTTTATCCATGAATATTGTTTGAGTCTTCTTTGATCTCTTATTTGCATGGTTATTTATAGCCTCATATTTCTTCTTCAAGTCTTCGGTTTAGTTAGGCTAACTAGATCGATTTTCTTGCCATGGGAAGAGGTGCTTTGTGATGGGTTCAATCTTGCAGTGTCCTTTCCTAGTGATAGAAGGGGCAGCAAGGCACGCATGTATCGTTGCTATAAGGATAACAAGATGGGGGATATTCCTACATAATAGATCGTGTCTACATCATGTCATCGTTTTTATTGCATTACTCTGTTTCTCCATGAACCTAATACACTAGATGCATATTGGATAGAGGTCGATGTGTGGAGTAATAGTAGTAGATGCAGAATTGTTTCTGTCTAGTAATCTTGGACGTGATGCCTATATATTGATCGTTGCCTTGGATATCTTCATAATTATTTGATCTTCTATCAGTTGCCTAACAGTAATTTCTTTACCCACCGTGTGCTATTTCTCGAGAAGCTACTAGTGAAATATACGCCCCCTGGTCTATTCTTTATCATATTTGCTTTCCGATCTATTATTTGCCACTTTTATTTTCAGATCTATCATTCCAAAAACCAAAAGTACCTTGTTGCACTTTTTTGTTACCTATGTTATTTCACGTTTTACCGAAATCTATGTATCCAATCTACCACAAATTTGTCTATCTTTTTACCGTTGAGGGGTTGACAACCCCTCCTACGCGTTGGGTTTCAAGTATTTGTTCTTTGTGTGCAAGTACCATTTACATAGTGTTGCTTGGTTCTCCTACTGGATTGATACCTTGGTTTCACAACTGAGGGAAATACCTACCGTAGTTGTACTGCATCATCCCTTCCTCTTTGAGGAAATTCCGACGCAGTTTTAGGCGACATTAATGCCCACCCCCAGGGCGCACCCTACGAGCTTGTGGGCCCCCTGGGCCTCAGGCAACACTAAATCCAACTCCACATATACCTATTCGCCAAGAAAAAACCCAGAGAAAAGGATTCATCGCATTTTATGATACGGAGTCGCAACCACCTCCTGTTCTTCATCGAGAGGGTTGATCTGGAGTCCGTTCTGGGCTCCGTAGCATGGAATACGTCCCTGTCATCATCACCAACCCACCTTCACCGCCAATTTCATGATGCTCACCGCCGGGAGTGAGTAATTCCTTCCTAGGCTTGCTGGACGCTGCTACTTCTTGAGCATGCATTGGTTTTTCCCTTGAAGAGGAAACAGTGATGCAGCAAAGTAGATATAAGTATTTCCCTCAGTTGAGAACCAAGGTATCAATCTAGTAGGAGGAACACACAAGTCAACAATGGTTGCACCTACACAAACAAACAAATACTTGCACCCAACACGATAAAGGGGTTGTCAATCCCTTCATGATTACTTGCAAGGATGAGATCCGATAGTGATAGATATAAAATATAATTAAAAGTGCAAAATAAGATTAAAGTAAATAAATGGCAGCAAGGTATTTTTGAATTTTTTATTTAATAGATCTGAAAATAATATGATAAAAATAGACCCAGGGCATAGTTTTCACTAGAGGCTTCTCTATTGAAAGAAAGCACATGGTGGGTAAACAAATTAATGTTGAGAAATTGATGGAAAAGCAAATAATTATGACGATATCTAAGGCAATGATCATGAATACAGGCATCACGTCCATGAAAAGTAGACCGAGTCCTTCCTGCATCTACTACTGCTACTCCACACGTCGACCGCTATCCAGCATGCATCTAGTGTATTAAGTTAATTAACAAGAATGGAGTAACGCCCTAAGGAAGATGACCTAATGTGGAGGGATATATCCAATCAATATGAACAAACCCCATATTTTTATCCTTAATGGCAACAATACAAATACGTGTCATGTCCCTTTTTGTCCCTAGGATTGAGCACCGCAAGATTGAACCCAATACAAAGCACCTCTCCCATGGCAAGAAAAATCAATCTAGTTGGCCAAACCAAATCAACAGATCAGAGAGAAATACAAAGCTATCTTAATCATGCATAAAAGAGTTCAGAGAAGACTCAAATAATATTCATAGATAATCTGATCATTAACCCAGAATTCATGGGATCTCAATAAACGCAACGCAAAAGAAGATTACATCAAATAGATCTCCAAGAACATTGAGGAGAACATTGTATTGAAGATCAAAGAGAGAGAAGAAACCATCTAGCTACTAGCTATGGACCCATAGGTCAATGGTAAACTACTCACACATCATCGGATGGGTAACAAGGTTGATGTAGAAGCCCTCCGTGGTCGAATCACCATCTGGCATGGCACCGAAGAAGGCCTCCAGATGGAATCTCGTGGTTCTGGAACTTACGACGGCAGAAAAGTATTTATGGTGTGTCCTCTGGTCTATGGGGAATATTTAGGTATTTATTGAAGAAGAATTAGGGCTAGAGGAGCCACAGGGAGCCCACAAGCTTGGTGGGCGCCCCCCTAGGGCGCGCCCTCCGTGCTTGTAGTTGACTAGTTGATCTTCTGGCCTCCTCCAAAAGCTTCTAGGGTGTCTTGTGGTCCAAGAAAAATTGTCAAAAAGTTTCATTCCATCTGGACTCCATTTGGTATTGATTTTATGTAAAGACAAAAATAAGGAAAAACATCAATTGGCACTTGGCACTAGGTTAATAGGTTAGTCTCCCAAAAATGATATAAATAGCATAATATATAATGCATATAAAACATCCAAGATTGCTAAAATAATATCATGGAACAATAAACAATTATTGATACGTTGGAGACATGCATCCCCAAGCTTAATTCCTGCTCGTCCTCAACTAGGTAAATGATAAAAATAGAATTTTTGATGTGGAGTCCATTCCGTTTGGACTCCATTTGGTATATGGAAAAAATAGCAACTGGCACTTGGCACTAGGTTAATAGGTTAGTCCCAAAAATGATATAAAATAGCATAATAATGCATATAAAACATGCAAGATTGATAATATAATAGCATGGAATAATAAAAAATTATAGATACATTGGATACGTATCAATTGTATTTATAACCTAGTAATAAGCTGCTAAGTGGGAAACCGTTTAGGTTTTGATTGGTGTGAACATGTTTGCAATTAAATATAGCATGGTAATTTGAAATGTGAGGGGAACAAGCTCAAAATTTATTGACGGTTCTGGTTTTCGAAGTGTGGCACGCTTCCAGAATGTCATAATGTGGCATATGGATCCGCTGGCTTGTGGACGGCTATTCCCTGGTATGTTCAACTGCTGTATGCAATAATTATGCATGTGCAATAAATATACGTGATGCCTATATTCATGATCATGGCCTTTGATATCGTCATAACTTTGCGCTTTTCTATGAATTTCTCAACAGTAATTTGTTTACCCATCGTATGTTTTCTTTCAAGAGAGAAGCCTCCAGTGAAACCTATGGCCCCCAGGTCAATTTTCCATCATATATTTTTAGATCTATAAACCCAAAAACCCAAAAATTCCTTGTGGCAATTTATTTATATTTACTTTAGTTTGCTCTTTTATTTATCTTTTATACCTATGTCTATTAGATCTCACTCTTGGTCATGGTCGTGAAGGGATTGACAACCCCTTTTTCGCGTTGTGTGCAAGTGTTTGTTAGTTTGTGCAAGTGCATAGATTGGATACTTGCTTGTGCCTCCTACTGGATTGATACCTTGGTTCTTAACTGAGGGAAATACTTATGTCTTCTTTGTTACATCACCCTTTCCTCTTCAAGAGAAAAATCAACGCAAGCTCAAGAAGTAGCAGGAAGAATTTCCGGTGCCCTTGCTGGGGAGGTTCTACATCAAGCCTACCAAGTACTCATCATAAACTCTCATCTCTTGCACTTACATTATTTGCCATTTGCCTCTCGTTTTCCTCTCCCCCACTTCTAAAACGTATTTAGAAAAACACAAAAAATATTTGCCATTTTATTGGCCTTCTTTCCATATGCCTTTTTTGCTCGTTTTCTATCTTTGCTTGTGTTGCCAGGTGCTTTCTATTCGCTTGGATCTTTGCGATGGATCCACTTAAAGTTTTCTACTTGGATCATTTTCGATCCATATGTGCTCGTGCTGAAACCCCAACTTGTTTAGTTGAGGGAAAATCATTAGATGAGCATGCTCATTTTGTGCATCACCATTTTTCTAAAAAAAGGGAGACTATTATGGAATGAAATAATTTTTTTGCTATGTTATGCTTGGAATCTTTGTAAACTTTGTGATTTTCCTTGTTGCTCTAAGAACCCTAAAAAACACCTTCCCGACCTATGTGAGTTTAATGATAATGAAATCTTATCTTCTCATGAAAAATGGTGTTTATAGTTACTATGAGATCGAAAAAATTGAAGAATGTGTTGATTTCAAGGGTGCTTATGAAGTTTCTTCTTTGATTGAAAAGTATGATATTACTCTTTACAAATCTGAAAATTTTGACATACATAAATAGTGCTATGAAAATTATTCTCATAATGCCTATGTTAAGGAATTTATTGAGAGAATGACCGTTGCTTTGGAAGAAAATAATGATATGCATGTGTCGGCGTTCTGGGAACGGGGGTCCCCAGACTTGCCTGCCTGCGGCCCACGGCGTGGCTTTGCTCGCAGGCCTGTACGGCCCATCTTCATCAACAAGGCATTCAAGACCTTCGCGAGGGGCCAAGCCTCGCAAGGAGGACGACGCAAGACCTCCTCAGGAGTGGCCTCGCCAGGCGGGCTCGTGAGGAGCGGAGAGATCAAGGCACGGCAAACCTCGCGAGGTTCTCATGACGTTAGCCATGACGATCGAGACCAGGCGGGCACCAGCGCGTGCAGCGTCCTTGTTTCCTCTTTGGTGCTAAGGGGGCAAGCGCAGGCGCGGAGTACCAGGGCATCAAGCAAAGGTTTCCATATCGCTGCAACGAGACCAAGACCAGCAGGACGGCAAGATGGAGGTCACCATGGAGCCCAAGGCGGCGTCACCACTAGAGCCTTTTGCAGGCGAAGACCACTTTTGTCAGGATAAGCTGTACTAGTTGTCCCCTTTCAAATTGGCCTTTGATGGCTCCCTTCCCTCTCAACATTTGGGGAGAGGACCAGGGCCTCTATAAATAGGACTAGCCACCACCATAGCTAGGGGTTCAGATCGAGAGAGACCAGAACAACCACAAGTTCACCGAGCACAAGAACACCTCTCCTCAGGAGGCTATTCTTCCCCTTGTACTGTTCATCCTCAGCCCAAGAGGCAATCCACCACCACCACACTGGAGTAGGGTATTTCACCACAACGGTGGCCTGAACCAGTACAAATCTTATGTCCTTTGCGTTGTGAGTTCGTCGAGTTAGCTCGTAAGATCTTAGCTGAGTTAGGACGTGGATTGGTAGGGTGGAAATCTTCGCGCGCACCCCAGTGTTCGAACCTTGAGAGTTTTGCCGGAACCTATGATCCGACATTTGGCGTGCCAAGTAGGGGTGTGCCGGAGCCTCTTCCCCACCAGTCGATCCGCCGACGCTCCACGGTTCTGATGTCCGGCGACCCGAGGGCTAACGACGACCGCTGGGCAGCCTGGCCCGCCCGGGCGGCGCCGCCTGCCCAGGAAGACCTAAACCATGCGGTCTAGGAGGCATGGGCGCCGACTAACGCTACTGGGCACGGGCGGTGCGGCCAGTCGCCGTTGTGACGCCCCCGATTCAATCGTACACTAATCATACACACAAACGTGTACGATCAAGATCAGGGACTCACGGGAAGATATCACAACACAACTCTACAAATAAAAATAAGTCATACAAGCATCATATTACAGGCCAGGGGCCTCGAGGGCCCAAATACAAGAGCTCTATCATAGACGAGTCAGCGGAAGCAACAATATCTGAGTACAGACATAAGTTAAACAAGTTTGCCTTAAGAAGGCTAGCACAAACTGGGATACAGATCGAAAGAGGCGCAGGCCTCCTGCCTGGGATCCTCCTACACTACTCCTGGTCGTCGTCAGCGGGCTTCACGTTGAAGTAGGCACCTCCCGAGTAGTAGTAGTCGTCGTCGATGGTGGCGTCTGGCTCCTGGGCTGCACCGTCTGGTCGCAGCAATCGGGTATAGAAAGGGGGAAAAGAGGGAGCAAAGCAATCGTGAGTACTCATCCAAAGTACTCGCAAGCAAGGAGCTACACTACATATGTATGCATTGGTATCAAATGGAATAAGGGTATCATATGTGGACTGAACTGCAGAATGCCGGAATAAGAGGGGGATAGCTAGTCATGTCGAAGACTACGCTTCTGGTAACCTCCGTCTTGCAGCAGAAGAAGAGAGTAGATGGTAAGTTCACCAAGTAGCATCGTGTAGCATAACCCTAACCGATGATCCTCCCCTCGCCGCCCTGTGAGAGAGCGATCATCGGGTTGTATCTGGCACTTGGAAGGGTGTGTTTTATTAAGTATCCGGTTCTAGTTGTCATAAGGTCAAGGTACAACTCCAAGTCGTCCTATTACCGAAGATCACGGCTATTCGAATAGATTAACTTCCCTGCAGGGGTGCACCACATAACCCAACACGCTCGATCCCATTTGGCCGGACACACTTTCCTGGGTCATGCCCGGCCTCGGAAGATCAACACGTCACAGCCCTACCTAGGCACAACAGAGAGGTCAGCACGCCAGTCTAAATCCTATGGCGCAGGGGTCTGGGCCCATCGCCCATTGCACACCTGCACGTTGCGTACGCGGCCGGTGAGCATACCTAGCAACCTCCATTACAAAGGAAGTTGCGTTACGCGGTCCAACCCGGCGCGCACCGCTCAGTCGCTGACGTCACGAAGGCTTCGGCTGATACCACGACGTCGAGTGCCCATAACTGTCCCCGCGTAGATGGTCAGTGCGTATAGGCCAGTATCCAGACTCAGATCAAATACCAAGATCTCGTTAAGCGTGTTATTCTGAAATAACCACGGACGCCGACCAGGGCCAGGCCCACCTCTCTCCTAGGTGGTCTCAACCTGCCCTCTCGCTCCGCCACAGTGTAACCGACGGGGGCCTTCGGGAACTCCGGCCCACCTCTACCGGGATGGAGCCACCTGCCCCTTCAGCCCCTAACATCGGAATCACTCGCGGGTACTCCTACGAGCCGACCCGTCTTTAGTTACCACAAGTATCATATATTATGTATAAGTATATACCCCTGATCACCTCCCGGGTGATCACGGCCCGATAGTATAGCATGGCAGACGGACAAGAATGTAGGGCCACTGATGATAAACTAGCATCCTATACTAAGCATTTAGGATTGCAGGTAAGGTATCAACAGTTGTAGCAACAATGACAGGCTATGCATCAGAATAGGATTAACAGAAAGGAGTAACATGCTACACTACTCTAATGCAAGCAGTATAGAGGAGAGTAGGCGATACTTGGTGATCAAGGGGGGCTTCCCTGGTTGCTCTGGCAAGAGAGAGGGGTCGTCAACACCGTAGTCGTACTGGGTAGCAGTGGCGTCGGTCTCGGTGTCTAGCGAGAGAAGAGGGGGAAGAAACAATAAATATAATGCAAACAAATGCATGGGATGCATGAAATGGCAAGTAGCGGTGCTAGGGGTGCCCTAACGTGGTATGAGGTGATACCGGCGAAGGGGGAAAACATCCGGGAAAGTATTCCCGGTGTTTCGCGTTTTCGGATAGACGAACCAGAGGGGGAAAGTTGCGTGTTTGCTATGCTAGGGATGCGTGGCGGACGAACGGGCTGCGTATCCTGATTCGTCTCGTCGTTCTGAGCAAATTTCATGTACAAAGTTTTTTCATCCGAGTTAGGGATTATTTTATATTAGTTTTCAAAGTTTTTAAATCATTTTCTAAATTATTTAAATATCAATTCGAATTAAAACAGTGTAAAACATTTTATACCCACAGTGGGCTAGCCACTGTGGATGGCAGGTGGGGTCCAGGTGGCCAGTTGACCCAGTCAATATTTGACTGGTCAACTGATGAACAGTGCAGGTGGGTCCAACTTGTCATTGACACAGTATTTTAATCAGGCTTTTAAAAGAAATGGGTCCACATGTCATTGGGTCTCTGGGCTAATTAATTACTAATTTAACTTAACTTAATCTTATTCCTAATTAAACAGCGGCAGTCCCACCAAATAGTGGCACAGCCGGCACGGCTGTGCTCGGCCATGGCCTCGCGCGAGGCAGAGCAGCAGCCCCAGCACGGCAGCGGCCAAGCACTGGCGATAGCGGGCGTCGGCGAGGCGTGGTGGGGGCGAGCCGCGCCAGCAGTGGGCAGAGCCGGCGCGGGCGACCAGGGGAGGCGCCGCGACAGAGGCCCGGGGCGAGCAGCGGGGGAAGCCCGAGCGTAGGGGCAACGGCGTGAGAGGGCACGGCCGGGCGGAGGCCGGCGGCAGCGGCGCCGCGAGTGTGCGAGATGGCCACGGTGGTGCTGCAGGCGGGCGAGCGTGGTGGTGGGGGAGCAGCAGCAGCTGCGTGGCAAGGCGGGGTGCGCGTAGGGGCGCTGAGTGAGCGGAGAGTGGCCGACGCGAGCGAGCGCACGGGCAGGGGGATGCGAGCGTGGAAGGCAGAGGCTCGCGGTGTGACCAAAGGGCTTGAGGACGCGCACAGCATGACGGCGAGCTTCGGTCGCGACGAAAACGACGGCGACAGGTTTCGACCATGACGGAGATTAGCGCTAGAGGACGAGCACGAGCAAATTAGCAGAGGGGATTTACGGAAGAGCTCACCTAGGAGCTCAAGGAGGCTCGTTGAGTGAACGGGTGCAGCAGGGTTCGATGGATTTGGCGACGAACGCCGGCGACAGCAGAGGAGGACACGGTCAATCCCGACGCGGTGGCGATCTTCTGCTCGGGCTCGGGGTCAGAGAGGAAGAAGCAGGCAGCGGCGGTGCTTCCAGGGGTAGTCCTAGGCGGCGGGAAGGTCCCTGGCCACGCAGGCAAGGGCGACCATGGCAACGGAGGTCTCGGGACGTCGCGGGGAAGAAGAAGCGGCGTGGGCGGAGGGGGAAAGTGGGGTTAGGGTTCAACCACGGGATCAGGGGTGGTCTTGTAGGCGCCACGGGGCACGGGATGGCCGCCACACATGGCCACGACCGGCGGATGGCCGCCACGGCCCCGCCGCACTGTAGCGAGAGGAAGGGGATGAGGGGTGGCTGGGCCGATTTTGCTAGATGGGCCAAGTGTCCCAATAGATTAGGTCTTTTATGTTTCATTATTTTTGTGCTTGTATTCTTTTCTGTTTTCTTATTTAGCTACTGTTTGTATTTTCTCTTTCCATCAAATTACTTTTGTAAAATGTGAAACCTTGCCATAATTACTACGCATTATTTTTGCACCGCCACAAAAAGTTTGGGCCCAAAAATAATTTATTAAGTTTGAGTTTATTCTTTACTGGATAAAAAAATGTTGTTGGTCCACTATTTAATATCGAGGGGAATTTTCATATTCTGTAAGATGTTAATTCTCACGTGACAATTAGTTAGTAATTATTTGGAACCCATCGGACATTTTTACTTGATAGTTTGTAGAAATAAAAATTTGACTTGTTTTTTGGAATTTGAGTTTGACCCCGGTTTTCACCAAGTGGCCAAATGGCTTAGTAAAACATGATGACATGGCACATTAGGGTGAGGTTACTATAGCTTGATTATCAGGGTGTTACAAATCTCCTCCACTACAAGAAATATCGTCCCGAGATTTAAGAGGGGAGTAAGGGGGAAAGTTCTGGTTACGATATGCTAACGAATCTTCTCGAAGAAGTTAATCCCTTTCGTTGTTGTCTTCAATTCTTTATTCCAATGCATCATGATAAAGTTGTCGTCCCTTCTTCGGGAACTCCATCGTACTTACGAAAGGATAAGGGGTATTACGGAAGAACAGACCGCTACAATGTTTGCTTATCTAGTAGATAACATCAGGGAAGGCGGCGGAAAGTAACTCTCGAATTGAAACTTAAGACATTATCGAGAGAAAAGTGAGGAGGTATTATGGGAAGTTTCGAGAGAGCATGCAATCGCTCGATGCGTGAAACAGGGCGTGACAGGGGTTCAAAGCAACGGGAATAAGTGTTGTGTCTGATACCAAAATTGATGATTTCTTGGAAGGTGGCTTATGAATTACATATGAGGCCACGCGTGAGGAACAACCTTGGGTACATGGGTATAGGAGAGTCAGGTTTCGATCCTGTGGAACGGTGGGTTATGGGCCCACCATGTGGGTTAAAAGCGGGAAGCCGCTAACATTTGCACAGTGAAGATAGTAAGGTATGTCAGAGGATAGCTTGTCAGTTTTGTTGGCAACAACGTTGGTACCTAGGGCGAGGGACGAAGAGAACCATTTCCTGCTCGTTCAACGAGGCGGACCAATAGGCAAAGTTCTTATCCATCGGTGATTACTGGAATGTCATCAACAATAGAAACAGGGTCTCACTGACAGAGGTGTACACCGAGGTGTTTACATAAGTAGTGAATTATTACTGCTTAGGTTATATAGATCACAAGAAAGGTCAAACAAACCAATGGAAAGGAAAACGTGATCATCAGGTTAAACAGAACAATGGAAAGGAAAATGTGTTTAAACACATTATTCAGGGGTATATCCTTCCCAAGGACAAACAGAGCATGATATCCACGACAGGATATAATGCAGAAAACCCTTTAGGAAAGGGGGAAGAAATCTCATGACATTACCATACAACGGTGTTTGGATAATTTGATAAAGAAAATTTAGCATTGTTCTTCAAATGTTCTTATTGAAAATCGGAGTACCCCATACATGCTTCGAGATAGCATTGGCATGGTCTTCAAGCAAAGGTCAGACTTTGGATACAAAGGTTCCATCGAAAACAACTTATAGAATAAGTCTTACAATTTCCTCATTGAAGAATGGATAACCTTGTTGAAAAGGAATCTATAACAACAGGGCCTCCGGCCAGGTGTGCTGGGCATGGCATCACCTTACCGGGTCATAAAAGACTAGTGTTATAACTCTTGGAAAAATGTCCCAACCATCATATCTGATCGAGATTCAGATCTGATCGGTGTTAGGATACCTCAGACTCAGGATGCCTGAGAAGAAAGGTGCAAAACAAATTGACGAGACGATGTTGTAAGATTCTCGGGAAATTTACTACGGAAGCGAGTTCCAAAACAAAAGCTCATCATTAAACCAATGAAGGGATAAGGAGGTAGCTGATGAACTCAGCGACAATTCATCGAGACTTTCAAAAGATGGGTTTCCACAATTATGTGAGCAAGGAGATAGCATTAGTCAGATCAAATGATATAATGATGTATGCTCGACGAAAACATACACAGTTAAACATTGGTTGAAAGGTGCACCCGAAATATGGGTTTAAGTAGCATGATCAATGTTAGAAGGGTGATTCGATAACCATTGGTCTAACAATGAAATACCGACCATTAACTTAAAGGCAATAGGTTGCTAGAAGTTTCGAAGTCGCACAACATAGTTCAATTGTTGATTTTCCGGTTAGAAATAATACGGGGACCAGTGAATGAATGGATATGGCAAGAAGTATCACCTGTATCAAGAATTCTTAAGAGGTGGTGAAATTCTCATGACATTCTTGGCATAAAAGATGGTCATGTTCCAAGGTAAAGAAGAACAATTGCTGAATAGCAAGGAACTCAAGGTATGACACAAAACACGAACGAGTTTCTGTTGGTGGGAAGGCAATAAAGTGGTCGATGATAATACAAATCATCGAGGGCAAGGATGGTATTTATCATCATGAATTCAATAGATATCATAGTGTAATACTCGACAGTAGATCAAAGTAAAGGTTGGACAGGTGCAATGATCTGCACAAGGCAAGTACTTCAACTTGTCTGATAAATGGTATTAAGGAGAAAATATGGTCGGAACAATGATTACAAAGGACCAAACACAGATACGGACGAACTTATAACAAGGGGATTATTTCATTTTCAAGAAGCTTGGATGATGAGTTCCACATCGGGTCCATGGGCATGAACGCAAAGGCTCAAGGTCGACTCCCACTTCTCCAATGCATAACCTTTCATTTTACTTCTCGCTTTTGACGAGGCTATAGTGTAGAAATTTTATCTGGCGAAACAACAGAAGAGTATGACTTGTGAAAACTCTCGGGTTCACACGAATTAGGGATGGCATAGGTTCAACCCATAGGGGCATCTTAGGAACATATACCACAAACTCCAAGAGTAAATAATACAAGCTCGGAAGGTAGAGCATGATTGACAAAAGCAGAGGAAAAAAATGTCAAAGACATTATGTACCATGGGAATAACTCACAAGAATTTTGAATGTTAAGGATACTATCGGATAATAACCCAGCAATGAGCCTGCCGGTCCAAAATGGAGCTGATGTGAGTATCGGTACTCAATTAGAGGAAGAAAGAATGCAAAGACATCGGATTGTGGAACATCTGAATAATTCGATGCTTAGGTAAAAAAAGACTTATGATTTCCAAAACGAAGGATCAGAAGCAGACGCTCTAATCCAGGATGGATAAGTAGAACAGACCTAGGGGCACAATCAACGACAGATAGATTGGTCGAGAACCAGCTCATGTTCAAAATGACGTCTGAGCCGAAGATAATTTAGAAGGATCAACTGATGATTGCGTGCTTTCACACACATGTTGAATCGATAGGATCAAAATGATGGTGTCAAAGGATACTAATTAATATTGCTACACATATTGAAAGCATCCATAATGCAAGCAGACAAGTATTTGCAGAGCAATTGTTACTAAGGATTTTCAGAAGATCGAATAGTATTTTGAAGAATTTTGTGAAACACAAGAACAACTAGGGATGAGCGAGTACTCGATAAGTGCGAGGAATTATCCGTAGGGGTATTCATGTGGTGAAGAACTGCAAGGCAGTAAGCTCAAAGGGTTCTCGGGGCAATGGAGAGTATTTCGGGGCATCTTGTAATAACAAGAGCAACGGGGAATGGAAGTATGAACAATAGTTGTATGTTGTTATCCATAGGGGTTGTTGGTGGAAGGGACTTGCAAAAGCGCTGGGTACGAGTGTCCTGGGAGAACATCATAGAGTAACCTCGGAATCTTCTGGTGCAGCAGACGATCATCGGTAATAAGGTGCTCTCCGGGTGAAAGTGATCACGAGATCCTAAAGTTAGATTTAGCAAAATTCATTGAACCCAAATAGAAGAGAGATCAGAGTCCCAGAGTATAGACGAGGAATAAAAGATCCTAATACCACCCAACGGCGACGTGGGCCCATGGGCCGCACAGCCATGTTAGTAAAAGTTTTCCAGTGACTAGACTCAACTTCGGCCAAGGAGTTGGAAAGGGGGCTACCTACAGGCAGTCAACTCTGATACCAACTTGTGACGCCCCCGATTCAATCATACACTAATCCTACACGCAAACGTGTACGATCAAGATCAGGGACTCACGGGAAGATATCACAACACAACTATACAAATAAAAATAAGTCATACAAGCATCATATTACAGGCCAGGGGCCTCGAGGGCTCGAATATAAGAGCTCTATCATAGACGAGTCAGCGGAAGCAACAATATCTGAGTACAGACATAAGTTAAACAAGTTTGCCTTAAGAAGGCTAGCACAAACTGGGATACAGATCGAAAGAGGCGCAGGCCTCCTGCCTGGGATCCTCCTACACTACTCCTGGTCGTCGTCAGCGGGCTTCACGTAGAAGTAGGCACCTCCCAAGTAGTAGTAGTCGTCGTCGACGGTGGCGTCTGGCTCCTGGGCTCCACCGTCTGGTCGCAGCAATCGGGTATAGAAAGGGGGAAAAGAGGGAGCAAAGCAATCGTGAGTACTCATCCAAAGTACTCGCAAGCAAGGAGCTACACTACATATGTATGCATTGGTATCAAATGGAATAAGGGTATCATATGTGGACTGAACTGCAGAATGCCGGAATAAGAGGGGGATAGCTAGTCATGTCGAAGACTACGCTTCTGGTAACCTCCGTCTTGCAGCAGAAGAAGAGAGTAGATGGTAAGTTCACCAAGTAGCATCGTGTAGCATAACCCTAACCGATGATCCTCCCCTCGCCGCCCTGTGAGAGAGCGATCACCGGGTTGTATCTGGCACTTGGAAGGGTGTGTTTTATTAAGTATCCGGTTCTAGTTGTCATAAGGTCAAGGTACAACTCCAAGTTGTCCTATTACCAAAGATCACGGCTATTCGAATAGATTAACTTCCCTGCAAGGGTGCACCACATAACCCAACACGCTCGATCCCATTTGGCCGGACACACTTTCCTGGGTCATGCCCGGCCTTGGAAGATCAACACGTCGCAGCCCTACCTAGGCACAACAGAGAGGTCAGCACGCCAGTCTAAATCCTATGGCGCAGGGGTCTGGGCCCATCGCCCATTGCACACCTGCACGTTGCGTACGCGGCCGGTGAGCAGACCTAGCAACCTCCATTACAAAGGAAGTTGCGTTACGCGGTCCAACCCGACGCGCGCCGCTCAGTCGCTGACGTCACGAAGGCTTCGACTGATACCACGACGTCGAGTGCCCATAACTGTCCCCGTGTAGATGGTTAGTGCGTATAGGCCAGTAGCCAGACTCAGATCAAATACCAAGATCTCGTTAAGCGTGTTATTCTAAAATAACCACGGACGCCGACCAGGGCCAGGCCCACCTCTCTCCTAGGTGGTCTCAACCTGCCCTGTCGCTCCGCCACAGTGTAACCGTCGGGGTCCTCCGGGAACTCCGGCCCACCTCTACCGGGATGGAGCCACCTGCCCCTTCAGCCCCCAACGTCGGAATCACTCGCGGGTACTCCTATGAGCCGACCCGTCTTTAGTTACCACAAGTATCATATATTATGTATAAGTATATACCCGTGATCACCTCCCGGGTGATCACGGCCCGATAGTATAGCATGGTAGACGGACTAGAATGTAGGGCCACTGATGATAAACTAGCATCCTATATTAAGCATTTAGGATTGCAGGTAAGGTATCAACAGTTGTAGCAACAATGACAGGCTATGCATCAGAATGGGATTAACGGAAAGCAGTAACATGCTACACTACTCTAATGCAAGCAGTATAGAGGAGAGTAGGCGATATCTGGTGATCAAGGGGGGGCTTGCCTGGTTGCTCTGGCAAGAGAGAGGGGTCGTCAACACCGTAGTCGTACTGGGTACAGCAGCGTCGGTCTCCGGTGTCTAGCAAGAGAAGAGGGGGAAGAAACAATAAATATAATACAAACAAATGCATGGCGATGCATGACATGGCAAGTAGCGGTGCTAGGGGTGCCCTAACGCGGTATGAGGTGATACCGGCGAAGGGGGAAAACATCCGGAAAAGTATTCCCGGTGTTTCGCGTTTTCGGACAGACGAACCGGAGGGGGAAAGTTGCGTGTTTGCTATGCTAGGGATGCGTGGCGGACGAACGGGCTGCGTATCCAGATTCGTCTCGTCGTTCTGAGCAAATTTCATGTACAAAGTTTTTTCATCCGAGTTACGGATTATTTTATATTAATTTTCAAAGTTTTTAAATCATTTTCTAAATTATTTAAATATCAATTCGAATTAAAACAATGTAATACATTTTATACCCACAGTGGGCTAGCCACTGTGGATGGCAGGTGGGGTCCAGGTGGCCAGTTGACCCAGTCAATATTTGACTGGTCAATTGATGAACAGTGTAGGTGGGTCCAACTTGTCATTGACACAGTATTTTAATCAGGCTTTTAAAAGAAATGGGTCCACATGTCATTGGGTCTCTGGGCTAATTAATTACTAATTTAACTTAACTTAATCTTATTCCTAATTAAACAGCGGCAGTCCCACCAAATAGTGGCACAGCCGGCATGGCTGTGCTCGGCCATGGCCTCGCGCGAGGCAGAGCAGCAGCCCAGGGAAAAACATCTCGTACGACCGCGTCGCACGAGGCCAAACGGGAGACCACCTCGCGCGCATGACATCTGGCAGCATGAATCTCAGCGCAGAGTCACCTTATCCCGAACCGAAGACCAGGTCGAGCGTGCATCAAATCCCTAGCCCAACTCCTCCGACGCCCCCAATTCCGGCCGCCGGCGTGATCCGCTCCGGCTGCTCGCCACATCGCTGCCGGCGTGCTCCTCGACGCTGGACCCAACTCCCCTGCTCGACGTCCTCCGTTCCCGCGGGCACGGCCGCGTTCGTTGGCGGCCCAAGTCGCGGCACCGTCGTAGCTGCTCGTCGGCCTGCTCCTCGATGCCGGCCTGCTCGTGGCTCTCCATCCCCGCCGGCATCCACCATGTTTTCCGGCGGCCAAGCTCGCGGCGCTACGCCATCTACCCTTGTCATGCCGCTGCCCATGGCAATGCTTGTCGGCCACATTCGCGGCGCTGCCGGCCTATTGTACAGGCTTCATACGCCCCTTGGCTCCGGCCAACCGTTTCGACGCTGCTGTGTCATCCTGGTCGCTTCTCGGCAAACAACATCAACTAACAAGTTCTTGTAGATTTTTGTGTGTGATTTGAGCTGTAAAAGCCTAAACAAAGGCAACTATTCTGTATTTTCCTTTCTGAATTTTATTCCCCTACAAGACTTGCCTATGTTGTAAACGAATTTCGGTGTGAATGAAAGCTTGTGGAATTTGCAATGTATAGTTGTTCTTGTCCACTCTTCGTATAATGTGTTGCGACATTTTAAGTGTATTTGTGCTGTTGAACATACTGATCACTTGTTTCCTTCCAATATCTGGTAAGGCACCAAGTATATGCACCCTTGTGTGTGTTGTACAACTGATCAGTTCACAGAGACAAAAGAAACTTTGTAGAAACCATTGTCAGGTGAAACACTAGCAGATAACAGTAGAAGAAAATGATAGCTTCAGTTTGTGTTGCAGCAAGTAAATAGAACCATTTGGCATGAATAAAACAAGATCTGCAATGTATATGTTGGTGTCCACTCTTGGCATAAGTGTGGTGTGACGTCTCCATATTCTGCTGTCAACTCTTGGATAAATGTACAGATGCATTTCCATTTGCTCTGATAATCTGATACGGTGTCAACTGTTGGCATGAACAAACATTCATGGTTTGCTACGGAGGAAAATGATAGATTCAGTTTTATATTGCAGCAAGTAAATAGCACCATTTGCCAGGTGAAATACACACATAGCACTAGAAGAAAACGACAGCTTCAGGTGAAACACTAGCACATAGCAGTAGAAGAAAATGATAGCTTCAGTTTAATAGAATATATGTTTGATAATAGATGTTCAGCATTGTCAGGTGACACACACATAGCAGCAAAATAAAAGGATAGCTCCAGTTTTATGCTAAACCAAATACATAAACCATATAGCTGACATGCCCAGCTAACTAGCATTGAGGAACCAACAAGGCATTATGCATCAACGCACGATCGGGCTCGTCACGGCTAAAACCTTGATGTACTAGCACCACCGTTGAAATCCAGTTGACGAGCGGCCAGCGGTGTTGTGCCATCTCCATGAGCTTCAAGCAATAGTCTTGTGAATTCTCCTTGGATAGGTTGACCTAAAAATGATGGATACTCTCCAAATGCCATGGATATTGATGGATTTATAGTACCACCAAAATCATATTCCGAAGGGCCAGCTGCGGACGAAACAAACACAGACTCCTTTGCTGGATAGTTTGTACCTTTTCCTGCAAATTGTATGTAGATGTAAGAAATAGAAATGAAACATTGCTACTTATTCACACAGAACAAGCAAAGGTACCTTTTTTTGCCTTTCTTTGCTCCCTCTAGCACATCTTTTGATCTTTTTTGCTTTGAACCTTTTATTCGTTCAGGAGCTCTAAATGGCACCATTGTTTTTGCAACATATCCAGTCATTTCGGAGGAACTTTCAGAGTCCTCATCTTCACCCAAGTTTAAATTGCTAAGTAATTCTAGTGCTTCCAAAGCCAACTTATCAATACCATTGTTGAGATGTGTAAGAACCTCCTTTGATGTTTTGAACTTCAATGCAAGTGAAATCATCTTTCGAGAAGTATGTGCAAACATGGATTCTAAGCTATCATTGCAATTCAGTTTTGATGTAAAAATTTCTTGTTTTGCATACTTCGTCCATCTGTTCGATATGTACCGACTTGGCAGGATGATGATATCGCAGCATGTGAAAACCTTATGAGCGTGCTTGCACAATATACCTACAACATTTAGAGCAATTTCAGAAGGGTTGCACAATATACATACAACATTTAGAACAATTTTAGGCAAATGAGGAAGCATGTATTACGTACCTACACAACCATACAATTTGCATGAACAAGATATCTCCAAAGTAGCTGGGTTGAAAGCCACTATGGCTTCATCATTCTTGTACTCGAAAGATGTCACCTTGTAAGTGCTAATTGTGCCATCGGTGCTCAGGAAAATACATGATAAACTGAATTGCTTCTTGAATTCCTCTTGAAACTCAGAATAGAGTGTCCTAGTATATGATTCAGCCGCAGTCTTCAACAAAGGTAGGTTTGGTAGGCAGGGTACTGGAATGGTATGCCGTGACTTGTAGTCTTCGTATTTTTCTTTCCGGCGAAGACGAGAAATGCACTTATCATATGCTTCTATCAATTCAGAAAGACAAAGCCTTTTGCGGAAAGTTTTCTTGAACACGTTGTTCATTCCTTCACTCCTTTGGGTTGATGTCATATATGCACTAAAAGAATCCTGGCGATAGATAGTAGCCCACTTCTCACGCAACTTGTACAGATTGCTTATCCAAGAATTATCCTCAATCTGATACTTAAGCAATAGCTCATGCCATCTATTCTCAAAATGTGCTAGTGATCTATCTTCATACACACACCTTTTGAATTCTTTAAGAAAATTATCATTGTCGCTGATTACTTGACTTAGATGTTTTGCAACATTTTGATACAAATGCCATAAACAAAGACGATGTCGTGTTCTTGGGAAAACCCTTCCAATAGCATTTATAATGGCGGCACATTGATCGGTGAATATTGTTTCAGGCTGCTTACCAGACATAGCTTGTAGAAAGGTTCTAAAAACCCACTCAAAGGTATCTGCAGATTCATTAGATAGTAGTGCTGCATCAAAAAGAATAGTCTGCTTGTGATGATTAACACCAATAAACGGTGCAAATGGCATTTGAAACTTATTTGTTGAAAATGTGGCGTCAAAGGAAAGGGCATCTCCAAAGATAGAATAGTCCATGATAGCTTGTCCATCAGTCCAAAAGATGTTCATTATTGTACCATCATCATCATCTAACTGCATGGCATAGAAAAACGAAGGGTCCTCAGCTTGCTTGTTCTTTAGATACTCCATTAATGTTTGTGCATCTTTGGTTTCCAAATACTTTGAGCGCTCACTTCGCAAATAATTGTTGCAATCCATTTGCAAGAAGGGTATAGCATTTTACCATACCAAAGCTCGCAAAAATCATATATTTCGGCTTGTTTAATTCCCATGTCCTCATTTGCTTAATCATGTGGCGATCGTCATCTAAGAGTTGACGCTGCGATCTAAGCATGTGCCTCTTATCTGGACTTACAAGCTGGTGATTGTGGTCGAGCGTAACTTTCTGAGCAGTCCAAATTCCCTCTTGATTGATGCTGAATTGAACTCGAGCCATACAATTAGTCCTCGAAATAGCTTGTTCTTTCTTGGCCACATGTGTTGGATTAGCATTTTTCACACCTGCCTTGCTACAAACAAAATATCTGGAACTTAAAGTCCCATCTGCTCTAAACTTCAAGTGGCACTTCCTAATGCTAAATCTCTTGGTTTGAGCATAAGAATTGTAAAATTGGTATGCCTCTTCTTCAGACTGAAAGCACTTCCCAACTCTTGGAGCATTATCTGCATCTTGTATGTCTTGATTATTCACTGGTGTGTTGCTCATTCTCGGCTGGCCATTAGTCTCAGTTCTTGGCAATTGCTGCAAGGTAATTGAATCAATCAAGAGATGCTTCAGGAAGAGAGGATCGTGCTAGCTGTTGCATGCGTACTTGTTACTGAACTTACCATGGTCGGAGTAGCTGTGGGCAGAGAGGATTCTGGAGCAGAGGCCGCCGGTGTGCTGCTCATCGAGGGCTGGCCATTAGTCTCAGTCGTCGGAAATTGCTGCAAGGTAATTGAATCAATCGAAAGAGGCTTCAGGAAGAGGGGATTGTGCTTGGTGTGGCATGTGTACTGGTTATTGAACTTACCCTGATTGGAGTAGCCGTGGGCAGAGAGGTGGTCTCCCGATCCAGTGCCTCGTTGCCCTCGTCGGGTTGCGCCATCTTGGCACGCCGTCGCCGGCGAGATGGAAGAGATGGAGATGGGTTTTTTCGTTTGGGAAGATGAAACAGAATAGAAGCTGAAAGGACGGAGCGTGGGGCGTGGGAAACGGATGTGGGGTAGGGTGGGCTGGGCTGGAAGCCAGGCGAGCGCTGCGTTGAGATTCGTACGCCAGATGTCATGCGCTCGAGGTGGTCTCCCGTTTTGGCCTCGTGCGACCCGGTCGTACGAGATTTTTTTCCGCAGCCCAGCGCGGCAGCGGCCAAGCGCTGGCGATAGCGGGCATCGGCGAGGCGTGGTGGGGGCGAGCCGCGCCAGCGGTGGGCGGAGCCAGCGCGGGCGACCAGGGGAGGCGCCGCGGCAGAGGCCCGGGGCGAGCAGCGGGGGAAGCCCGAGCATAGGGGCAGCGGCGTGGGAGGGCACGGCCGGGCGGAGGCCGGCGGCAGCGGCGCCGCGAGCGCGCGAGATGGCCACGGTGGTGCTGTAGGCGGGCGAGCGTGGTGGTGGGGGAGCGGCAGCTGCTGCGTGGCGAGGCGGGGTGCGCGTAGGGGCGCTGAGCGAGTGGAGAGTGGCCGACGCGAGCGAGCGCACGGGCAGGGGGATGCGAGCGTGGAAGGCAGAGGCTCGCGGTGTGACCAAAGGGCTTGAGGACGCGCACAGCATGACGGCGAGCTTCGGTCACGACGAAAACGACGGCAACAGGTTTCGACCATGACGGAGATTAGCGCTAGAGGACGAGCACGAGCAAATTAGCAGAGGGGATTTACGGAAGAGCTCACCTAGGAGCTCAAGGAGGCTTGTTGGGTGAACGGGTGCAGCAGGGGTCGATGGATTTGGCGACGAACACCGGCGACAGCAGAGGGGGACACGGTCGATCCCGGCGCGGTGGCGATCTTCTGCTCGGGCTCAGGGTCAGAGAGGAAGAAGCGGGCAGCGGCGGTGCTTCCAGGGGTAGTCCTAGGCGGCGGGAAGGTCGCTGGCCACGCAGGCGAGGGCGACCATGGCGACGGAGGTCTCGGGACGTCGCAGGGAAGAAGAAGTGGCGTGGGCGGAGGGGGAAAGTGGGGTTAGGGTTCGACCACGGGATCAGGGGTGGTCTTGTCGGCGCGACGGGGCGCGGGATGGCCGCCACACACGGCCACGACCGGCGGATGGCCGCCACGGCCCCCTGCCGCACTGTAGCGAGAGGAAGGGGATGAGGAGTGGCTGGGCCGATTTTGCTAGATGGGCCAAGTGGCCCAGTAGATTAGGTATTTTATGTTTCATTATTTTTGTGCTTGTATTCTTTTCTGTTTTCTTATTTAGCTACTGTTTGTATTTTCTCTTTCCATCAAATTACTTTTGTAAAATGTGAAACCTTGCCATAATTACTACGCATTATTTTTGCACCGCCGCAAAAAGTTTGGGCCCAAAAATAATTTATTAAGTTTGAGTTTATTCTTTACTGGATAAAAAAAAGTTGTTGGTCCACTATTTAGTATCCAGGGGAATTTTCATATTCTGTAAGATGTTAATTCTCACGCGACAATTAGTTAGTAATTATTTGGAACCTATCAGACATTTTTACTTGATAGTTTGTAGAAATAAAAATTTGACTTGTTTTTTTTGGAATTTGAGTTTGACCCCGGTTTTCACCAAGTGGCCAAATGGCTTAGTAAAACATGATGACATGGCACATTAGGGTGAGGTTACTATAGCTTGATTATCGGGGTGTTACAGCCGTCCACCCTTACTCCACGATAAGCGCGAGCCGCTACAAGGGCCGCAAGCCACGCCGCGGCAGCGGCGCCGCACACCCGGCGGGAGCAGGCGAACATGAGGGCCGCACTCACAGTGGTGTGGGAGCTACTGCGGTGCCGATTGATGGAAAGCGTCTGGGATGCGCTGCTGCAACGCGTCGCCGAGCTACTGGACGCGGCGGCCACTGGAGCGCCGCCCTTCTGCTATGAGCTCATGCCTCAGGCGGCGGCTGGGTCCCACGGCGGGCCTCGCCATGCCCGCGTGCTCCCGGGTGCGCCCAGGGGCCTCGTCGAGGTTAACAGGACCCACGGTGGAGGGCGCCTTGCCGCGCCCACACCACCCCAGATGGGTGCGGGCACAAGTGTTGCCACATACGGCCCCATCAGAGCACCGCCCTGCCATCCTCAGGACAGCGTCACAGGCCGAGCGACATGGAACGCGGGGCACTTCGGCGAGGTCTTCGGGGCAGCGGCCTCGGAGGGCTACGTGCCCCGCATGATGGACCAGGAGTACACGCCAGAGGACGACCCCGGCTCGTTCCTCGGGCCAAGATGGGAGGAGTAGGCGTTAGGAGCTGAAGCCTTTCAAGAGCCGCCAGAGAGCCCCACCAGCCGCGCCGCCGACAACAGATACAGGGTACCACTAATCCCTCAGGGACAAGCTTACGCTAACCATGAGTCACAGATGAACCAGGTCACGGCGCCAGGCGATGGTTCTGGCACGGCGATGCCCACCCCATCAGGAGAGACCCACTGGGGGCTGTGTGGGAGGAGCCAGGAGCAAGGCCCCTCCCCACGTTGCACGAAGCAAGGCAACGCCCGGAGGTAGGCCCACTGTCGGGGTGGCGCCGGTGACCCTTCCCCCGGTAGAGGACCCGTGGTCGCCAAGGGCGCCGCTGGCGTCCCCTCTGCCCTCATTGGGCCGTCCTGGTTTCCGGTCGTCCCGGTGGTGGTTGGGGGTGGGGCAATTAGGCGGGGCCCTCGTCAGGCGATATGAAGTAAGGCTCACGCCTGTGAAGATCGTCGCCCATGACACTCTCACGTAATAACGAGTGGGGTTGTACACGCCCCGGAGTCTCAGGAGTGCCGCCCTTAGGCCTCGGGGGCTCCCTTCCACGCCTAGTGGCAGCACTAGCTCCGCGCTGGTGAGAAGACGTCGAAGACTAGACTAGGCGCTGGACGCGGCCATTTGCTTTGGAACTTTTTTCTGTAACCCTGCCTTCTGGATTTTGATTTAAGTTGAAGTTGAATTTTCATTTGATGCGCGCGGGGGTATGCCTTTTTCTCGCTCGAGCTATTTCTCGCAGTCTGGTTCTTGACTTATTTCAGAGTTTGCGCCTGTTGCTCCCCCCTCGCGGGCCCCTCGCGATCAAGGCTGGGCATGAAGCACACGAGCCACGCACATGTCGCGCCGCGGCTGACGCTCGCTTATCACGCGGCCCACTCGGGCGTGTCGACGAATTTCTCAGGAGCTTCCCAAAAACCCACAATCTCTTGAGCCGGTTTTGGGCTCGTCCAGGCTAAGGTAAACCGCAATAGCAACCTTGCCCCAGCATATGTGAGTTCGTGAAGACGCATACTCAATTCAACCTAAAGGGGTAGAGGTAGTAGTATATTTACATGAGGGGCTCCCCCTCCCAAAATGCTCTTACAACCTCTAGGGCCACGCTCGAGCTTCTATGTGCAGGGCAAATGGGTGAGAAGCACAAAATCAATCGGATAGGTCGCTCGCCGCGCCCCCCGGATCGCCCTCGGTTGCATCACTAGCATCGCTGCCGTCATCATTGGCATTACCATCACCTCCCTCGGCCCCGCCATCGCCATCATCGACCACGATGCCTTCGTTCCCCGCAACTACCACCCCGTCATCGTCAGAAGTGAAGGCCCTGACCAGCGCATCCACGTTGTCTTCAACCCATCGTGCCAGGTCGCCCCGGATGGCTTCAGGCACGGGAGCAATGGCAGCGTCAAAATCGAAATTGGGATCGGCGTTCTAGAGATGGCTGAAGACGCAGGAGAATGCGCGCCCGAGCAGGCTGCGACTCATCTCTTCTACAAGCTGGCGAGCCCTCTCGAAACGGTTCTGCAGGCGCGTCACTATGTTGGCGAAGAAGCGGAGTTGGCTGGCGTAGTAGTTCGCATGGGATGAGGGGCATTCTCATTGCAGATATGGCCCAGGGAGGCGTCACTATCTGATTAAATAGATACTTATATACCTAAAAAAATGATTTTTGTAAAAAATAAATACTAAACTATAAGGCAACTACAATACAAATTTAACCTGGTTCCAACTAAAGCGGCGAAAATTTGTTTAAATGACCAAAAGTAGCTAGTAGGAATGCAAAAGCATACAAATTGGTGATCATTCATAAAATGTGGTCTAAATTAATTGAAAATTTTAGTGATGCTATTTTGCAAAATAATTTTGGTAGTTGCTTCATGAAATCCCCTATTTTTAGCACTAAGAGATAATTTTAATAAATGCCTCATGTTTTGAACCAACCAGGAAGTAGCCCACGGACACCCCCACTATAGTCGATCTGAGACGTCCACACTCTCCTTCAGTCCCTCGATCCAGCGTACCTCTCCCACCAACCCGTCCACCACTCTGGAACTTTCCCCTCTCTCGCTCATCTCGCTCTCTCTGCCCTGCACTAGTAGCGAACCCTAGCGCTCTCCCCTCCCCTCCCCTTGCCGCCACCCCCACGCACCCGTCCCCCGCCGCCACCCACCCGTCCCCTCGCCGCCACCCACCAGTCCCGTCGCCGCCGCCCACCTCGGCCACACCTCCCCTCCCGACCTCAGATCCAACTTCCCACCACCACGTCGGCGCCCAATCCCGGCGACCTAAGGCGGGATTCTACGGTGCCCAGCACACCTACACCCGTCAACGGCCATGGAGGCGGTGGCTCTCTCCGCCAGCGACGTGCCGACCATGAACGCGGTCCTCGCCAACTCGTTCAGCGCCGACGAGGCGACGCCGCACCCCGCGGAGTAGGCCCTCTCCTCTGTTACCGTCCCGTCCTTCTCCTTCACGCATCTTCCCTCTCTCTCATGTACATATACAACAGCCCCGCCATGGATGGCCTCTTCAGGAGCTCATGCCGCCGCTACAGTTCGTCCGTGTCGCCGCCCCGCGGACCACCCCCGCGCCTCTGTCGCCCCACCATCTAAGCCACGACACCCGCTCGTCCTCTACTTCGAGCGACGGGACATGCGCCGCCCCTCATTGATCTCCAGCGAGCTCCAAGTCCCACGATCCACGACAGCCAGCCCCGCCCCTCCAAGTCTCACGATCCACGACATCCAGCCAGCCACGTTCCACTCGTCGCCGGCCTGCCCCGCAATTAGCAGGCCCTCATCGTCATCCTAATGGCCGGGTCGCCTGGTGAGAGGCCCTCAACTTCCTACTCTTTTCCTTTGTTAAGAAACTCATACTTGCACTCGTCTAGAACTTTTCCAGATTTTTGCACTAGTCTGAAAAACAGTTTATTGAAACTGGTGTTGTCTGAAACTTTTGATAATCTGTTTCAGTTAGGATCTATGACTTGGACATAGTCTGAACTGCTATAGTAGGATTATAGAAATCATTAAAAGTTGTTGAATCGAATCAGTAGGTGCTCAACAGGAACGACATTATGCATGTTGGATTTATGGACCGATGCTAGTGGAAAGCCCAAATTAGTATCAATTTAGTCTGAACCCAAGTCATTTTCTTAAGTACATAATCTGCACTGAACCTCGATATTTAGGGGTCGGTCGTTCGATATTTGGTTGGGGAATCAACCTTCTGTGCTAGGCCATGCTGTAGACCGACAGTGATGTTGCTGGTTCACTGTATGCCCCATGTGTGTGCTTCAAACTTCTTCTTTTGGTTGAACTGATCGACCGTGAGCTCTATAAATAGGTCAAACTGCTTCTTTGTGTGTGCCTCAAACTGCTAGTTCTCTGTATGTCGCGCGTGTGTGTGCTTCATACATATCCCATTCCATTATTAACAAACACCATGATTCCTCTTGCAGCACCCACCCAAGTCCTTTATTTTTCTAATCAATCTACTGTCTCTATACATGCTTTCATCCATCCCTGTATCTTTGCATGATTAAAAATTCTTTCTGGTTGCTCAAAACATGTTCAACTGCATATGCTTCATTTCCACCTTTTTTACCTGATGAAAAAGTAACTAGGCGCATGGCTGTCCAAAACATGTAGAATGGGCTAGCCCAATTCGCTGTCTCCCGACTTGTCCACGTCGCGGCTGGCTCAATCGCCCTGTGACTTGTACATGCTCCTTTTCTAGCATGCCACGAGGTCGAGGCCCCTGGTATTTCTTTTTTTGTCATGCACGCGCAGGCATGTCTGCCTGCCTGCCCGTGCCGCGCCACGCCATTGCTGCAGCACCACTGCTCTGTTGTACCAGTGTTAATAATAAGTGTGTGTGTGTGTGTGTGTGAGTGTATCCTACTGAACCCGACAGCAGCCACCATTGTCAGTGCAAGTGATTTTGCATGCTACTTACTCATTTGTCCCACGAGTTTTCATCGCTCTGCATAGGGTTTGATATATGGATTGCATTACTTGGACACTTCTGTCACTAGCGTCCGAGTAAGTTTGGAGTTTACAGTATTCATATTGTGTGATGATGAGTTTGTGTCACTCTGCATGCATGTCGAGTTCTGCACAAGCATTGCTTTGCTACTCTGCTTCCGTTCCTCGCTGCTGCTGGTAAGCACTCTGTCAGTACAAGCCTTTTCGGTGGTACATTGTCAACAAATAGAAAGTGCCAAGTATAGTAGCATACCTAGATTGTGTGAACTCCTTCATAACGACAGCAGTCTCTCGGACAAGGTGGGTCAACGAGATGGTTTCCTGAATTTGGAAATGAATAATAATCAGGAAACATATATTTGCTAGGGATGAAAGTATAGTCCCAATCTTTGATTCACTACAAATTGCAGTCCTAATCTATGCAATTGTTGATAAATGGATGAAATTCTAGTGTATCGGTACAATCATCTCTTAAGGTTCCTTACATTTTGGTTCAGAGCATGGCCGACATCTGATGTTCAGACCATAAATTGACTACTGTGTAACATTATGGTCGATGCCTTTTCTTTTTTTAATCATCCCAGGTTCCATTATATCAGAATGAAACCAGAGTAGTACAAAGTCCAGCTAAATTAGTTACTATGAAGCATTATCGAATGTTGTTCTTCGCTGCTCTTACCGGCGTCCTTTTAATTCCGTATGTCTTTTTGTAGTTGAAGGAGTTCATTCTGGGCAGCCGGAGGCGTACGAGTTCAAGATCGGCGACAAGTTTTTTTGAAGGTCCGGAGACCCACCCCTGGACCAAGTTATCGAGATGCTACAGAAGCACAAGGATAAGTCTCAAGATGAAATCTAGCTAGCTGGCTACAGTATGCCTTATGCTCTTGTTGATTTATTTCTTTTGCGCTCTATTGCAGTTCTAAATTGATGAGTGAGTGATCTGGTAGCAGCTAGCTAACTGCCTGTAGATTGTAACCCTGTTATCGGATGTGTGGTTGCGCATGCGTTCTGCATTGTCAAATGTGTTCTCTGTTGTCACACATCGTATGCGGTGTTGTTCATAGTTTTTATATTTGTTGACATGCGATGCGGTCACTGAATTGCTCAAATTTGCTGGCCAAGTACTATGTAGTACTGTTCTATGCTAGGCTACCAGGCTAGGTAACTTCTTTATCAAAATCATGGGTTCTAATCTTTACTATTATCTGCCATGGATCAACAATGATGCGTCATAGGTAGTAGTAGTAGAGTCGGACTTGGTGCTGCATTGCCGAGTTATTAAAAGCATGCTCTATATTGTTTTGTCACATGCACTTTGGTCTATATATGATGGGAGATTTTGTACATGAACAAAAGAAACAAAGGTAAAACTGTATTTATCACTTTGCATAACCTCAGTACATTTACATGCACACGCCACACATTTGACTGCTGAGTGTTTGAATTATTGGAATGTGGGGTTTGCTCTGTTTATTCCCATGTTCTTTGGTGGTTTGGGGACTGGTGTGTTATTTGTTGGGCTATTCAACACTGATTTTTGTGGGACGGGAAGAAAAATGGAGCTGATAATTTGTTAGGCTATTAAAAACATGGAAGGAAGATGAGTACTCTGGTTACTGATAATTTGTAGTCATGCTATCAGAATTTACAACTATTGTTTGATTCAAACCTTTGTTCTTTTTCTTGGTGTTTACATGTGCCGATGAGTAGAGCTGGTCGAATCCTCGATGTCCTATGTTGCCGGCAACCCCAAAATGTCTGACACTGAATTCGACAAGCTCAAGCTCATACTCAAGGTACCCCCAGCCTGGGATATGATTCAAATTTACCTGTTTATATTTATTCAAATTCATCTATTCACATGGCAGAGCGCTCGATATACGTTTCCTTCATGCAGCAGTTTAAGTTCTGATTTCGCTTCCTATTAAATATGTTGTGAATGTGTTTTATATAATTGAATCTGAACAAAATTTATTCTTGCTCCTGCGTGTGACGATCTGGGGTTTATTTATTTCCTGATATTTTGATGTTTGCGTAACCTATCATCGGTCTCTGTATGTCAATTCTAAGAATTTTACTTTTGATTATTTTAGTACTGCTTGTAGCGTACCTGGGACATGATCATATTGATAAACCATTTTTATCCTGCTTAGATTCTTCATTATATTTGAGTTGTAGTAGTGATTGGGTCACTTCCTAGACTTAATTTATTTGTTGTCGTATTTGTTTGTGTGCATGTTCAAGCGACTATTGCTGGTGTGCTGAAAGTTGCTTAGAGCTCATGTAGGTTAGTAATTAAATACAACTGAACATATTCATGAAAATTCTATTCGGGGGTGGATGGCTTCTAGTTGTAAATGCCATTTGAAGAAAGACACCACATATTCATTCATCTGCTGTAACGCCAAGTTTGGTCTATTAATGTGGCATCGATTTTATGTTGTAGATCAGTATGAAACAAGATTTGCGATTTGGAAGCTGGGAAGTTGGGGAATGCGAAGTTTGAAGAGACCTGGAGTATCTAGACTGATTGCCATGTGTATATGTGTTATATGATGATGTAACACACTGATTCTGCTATTGTATGATGTATCAAACTGATTTTGGCTATTATCTGAAGTATTACGTGTGTTCTTTGTCTGTTCCCATTTGAATATTGGTTTATTTATTTACTAGCAAATTGAAATTTGAAGAAAATGACCTTGACAAATGAGACCCAGTTACCAAAAGAACCTGACAATTGGGACCCATCTTTCAAAAAAAGAAATACTTGATTTGTTGAACCAAAAATGCCATAGCCTAGAAAATAAAAAAGGCTTAATTGTTGGGCTCGGCCCATGTAGTCTACAAAAAATGAAAGAAAAATAACTAATAAATAGGCTGAATTAATGGGCTTGATCCATATAGACACCTAATCGGACCGGATTGATTCTTGTCAGCGACCTTTTCATTTGGTCGCAATTTTGCCACGTCGGCTTGCCACGTCAGATCCGGTGTGGCCTGGGCAGAGAGCCAAGGTCGGTGACCCAATGACCTTTTGTTTTGGTCGTTGCCTTCCACGACCTTCTCACAGAGAAGGTCGTTAATTCCAGTTTACGACCGCCAGCTTTTGACCTTTTGTTTTTGGTCACAAAAAGGTCGTAAATAAAAAATAATGACCTTTCAGTGACCAATAGTGATGGTCGCAAGTTGACATATTTCTTGTAGTGTTATGATAGAATCAAGACCGTCATACATGTGTTGTCGTAGAAGTGTTCCATGACAATACCAAAATTATCATCACGAAAGTATTCACTTCCATGACGATAAATGACGCATCATGGAAGTGCTTTCATAAGGGTAACCGACACATGACATCCACCGTAACGGGTCATTGTTAAGCTATCGGGTCCGATTTTGGATTCGATAACCCGTTAACAGTCCGGACCAATGGAGATTTTCCACGTGTAAAATTCTCATTGGCCGAAGGAAACACGTGTCAACTCGTCATTGGGTCAGATAGGCGCCTATGATATGTCGACACGTGCGACGGCCCACCACTGGCCCATTTAGTTTACAAAGGACGGCCCGTTTGACATGGTCAAAAGTTAGCGGGTCGGCCCATGAGAAGCCTGTTAATGGCCTGTTCACAAATAGTCCATATTACGGCTCGGTAACTCATGGCCCATTAGGGCCTTCTTGAAATCGGCCCAACAACGTCATGTGGGCCGTCGAATATAACACCAGCCCATTTCACTTTCGTCCCATGTTTGACCCATGACGTCTTTCAGCCCATATGAGACCTTTCGTATTTTTAGGCCCTTTAGTGTCCCGTAGTGACTCTAGCCCATAATAAACAGTAAATTTCTTTGTACCCATTAACGACCCATGATTCACATGGGCCGTTTCCAGCCCGTATTAGCTTTCGGCCTACTGACGACTCATTCATTCTTGGGCTCCTTTCCGGTCCTCGATTACTTCCAGCCCGTTACTGGCCTGTTCCCGTAATGGGCCAAATTCGGCCCGTGGCTAGAATCGGCCCGTTAGTGACCTTTTAACCCGTTGCGCCATTTCCAGCCCATCATATATTCTGGCCCATTAATGACCCATTATGCCTGTGACAGAATTAAGCCTTTCCTGTCCTTCGGCCTGTTAACCGCACGTTACTGTGTTGAGCCGATACCAATTACACCCGTTTACGGCCCATGTGGACCCATTTATCCGATGGCTTGAGGCCCACCGATTCTACGACCCGTTGGAGGCCCATTTATCCAATGGCCTGTAGGAGGCCCGTGGATCCTATGGCCTGTAGCAGGGTCAAGGTTACCACGGTCCGTATATGGCCCATGGTTGTTGCGCCCACTAGCAAACCAGGGAAAAAGAAGTCTAGGAAATAAATAAGCCTGAAACTACTGCCAGGCTATTAAGGCGATTGCATAGATTACATCCACTGGGCATCAAAGTTCGCCACTAGTGCAAATATAGGGAACAACGTACACTATACAAAAATGGCTTGTTGTTTTCTTCAGCCGGTGGCTGCATGTTAAGAACAAAATTTGTATCGCAACATAACAAACTACAACCATAAAACAAAAGGAAGGTTGGCATAAAAGTTAACAGTCTGGCAGATAAATGCACCACCAGAAGTTCAGAAACTCAGTTCATTTGACCTGACTGTTACGTTTTCATATGTATTGTCCGATGGAGCACCATAACCTTCACCTTCATTTCTCCTAGGCTCCTGGACAACATAGCAAATGTCTGATATTCTGGTTTCAAAATCATGCATTTCTTGAGGACATCGAATAATGGTTGTCCTTGTTTCACAAAGGGTCTCTGTTAGGGAATGGACTTGTGTCTGGAGCGCAGATATAACATTGTTTTGAGCATGCATATCTTGATCATGAGGCAGTTTGGACAAGATTGCCTTAACAACCAACCCGGTATTACGCAGGAATGTGCTTTTGGCACTGTTAGTGGACAGGTACTGACCCACTGCAGTAAGGGATGACATTACGGTTATAGTTGCCTCGTCACCATCAGATGGTGGCGGTTCCACCATTTTTTCCATAGCTTGCTGAAAAGTTTAGTTTTTACATTAGTAGTACCAGAATAGAGGATATTAAGGAGGCAAAAAAACCAAACAAAATAGCTTTGGTCTATATACAGAACTTATTCTGCTGAACCCAGGTAAAATATTAGTTGTATTTTACTGCAAAGTACATAATAAAACCTGGTTCCAAACATATGACCATGTACCATGGCTAATGTATTGTCTATTTCTTCATTGTATTGACAACTAAGGATAAAGGGACAAAGTTTATAATACGGTAAGCATAGTATGACATCATTCATATCACAAGACAACTGAGAACAAACAAACATGCAATTGTAACGTTGTGTGGGCAAGTCCAGCATGGAACTAGATTACATATCAAGATTAAAGGAACATCAGTCGTCTCTTTTAAACCTTGTAAGGTGCAATGATACGCTAAGACAATTGTGTACAAAATTGAAAAGAGTAATAGACATTGGCTGCAAACCATGCAGTTCAAGGCACGAGTCAGAGTATGTAGTAGTTAAAAGGCATGATGATTAAGGACTTACAACAGTGGCTTTGACTGGTGTAGTCATGCCCTTCGTCCTGTTAGTGTGATAGTCCTTGAAGATTTCCACAACATTTGGTTTAGGTACTTTTTGGTCCTTGCGGGCTTTCCTCTGCATTTGGAACAAGTCAATATAGATCTGATAATATGGTAGAGCGAAAAGAGTGAAACAACAGCTAATTATAAGAGCCTTGCAGTGTGCAATATAGCTACGAGATCCTGTCGTCTGTTGGAATTTCACTTTCGTACGGTTGGCCTTGTTCTTTGAACAGTTCACCTACAAGAAGATAGATTTGTGTGGCACATGCGTAAATATGACTTCAACATGTGATATGATCACATATATATAATGTACCTGATACTTTGAATTAGACCAACGTTTAACGAGGCCTCTCTAGTCTTCATCCGATATATTTTCCACTGGAGATGTTTGGGCAAGTTCACTATTAGCCTTGCCTTCAAAGTGAGTTTTCCTCAAGTATAGCGATACTGCCGTAGAGTAGAATTGAAAACATGGGTGCAAGCTTGTCTGGTTGCATCATCTTGGCTATCCAACTTGAACCTCATCTGTTGAAAATTATGGGAGTCTCATTATCAGCAACCTAGAAAGTATGGGACAGAGCAAGACGATATTACTAGTTTCCATACATAACCATACATACAGATAAATGGTCGAGGAAGGTGTTGAACTGGGTTTCGTCTTTGTCATTCCTGTATTGAATCCATGTTGGGAGGATACGTACATGACACCTAACGGCAACCGTTGCCTCTGATACTAAATTGGCTGACTATGTAGCATCACGTGGCCTTTTTAGACCTGCCTCAAAACGGATCTCCGTTCTTCCTCCTCTAGATTTAGTTAACCTATCCAACATTATCCCTAATGTTTGTTTCCTCTTGCGCCTAGGAGCTAGTCCAACAGCGAACATAGGAAGCATTAGTGTACATAAAACTATGAGACTACATATAAAGAAACATACAACTGTAACTTGACTCCTGCAACTACCTTCTTCCTGTTAAAGCTCACAAAGTTCATCTGATCTTGCCAACTCATCTTGTGTCAAGAGTGCTTCAGAAGTAGTGTCAGGTGGCAAGGGAGCTTGGGAACGTGCTATTAGCTGAGTTGACCAACGAGTAAATCGTCCAGCTGGTGGTACGGTGGAAGGTATTGCAATAACTAGGGTTGTCTCTGCTTGTTTGGTGGCAGCTATTTGTTTCTATTTGGCTTGTTCTGCAGCTCATGTAGCACCAGATACCCTATTTGTATAATTTTCCGCTGGACTTTGACCTTCTATTGCACCATCAGTACCAGCAGAATCTGCAGGATTCTTCCGCTTCCTGTTCCCTATCAATCTGTGTTGCTTCCTCTTTCTCTGTGCCATGTTAAGTCAAGACGATAAGAAAATGGAATAACAATTTAGTTCTTCAGAACAAATTGATGTGTGATACAGATGAACTGAACTTTGATGTTAGACAAACACATGATAGGAGGATGTAATATGTACGAAAAATAGGACGACATGAGATAACCAGAACTATGGTGTGTAAACTAAGCAGAAGACATTTCACTAAATTAGAAGCAATGCAATGGAATGTAGACACCATATGAAAGATGCTACAAATATCGCTCTGCCAAGTTAATAATGTCTCATCATAAATGGCGTTTAGACAATTGTGAAGCTGTACAAGAAATAAATCATACGCAAGATGCAAACAACATCACACTACCAAGTTAAAGGTGTCTCGTCATTAGTGACATTGCATATTCACAACATTGCGTGTTCACATCTTATGATGTGTAAACTAAGGAGAAGGCATTTCAATAAATTAGAAGCAATGAAAGCTAGACAACATATAAAAGATGCAACGAATATATGTCGGCGTTCTGGGAATGGGGGTCCCCATACTTGCCTGCCTGCGGCCCACGGGGTGGCTCCACCAGCGGCCCTGTACGGCCTGTCTTCACCAGCAAACACTCAAGACCCTCGCGAGGGGCCAAGCCTCGTGAGGCGGACGACGCAAGACCTCCTCAGGGGCGGCCTCACCAGGTTGGCTCGCGAGGGCCGGAGAGATCAAGGCAAGGGACAACTCACGAGATTTGTGTGACGCAAGCCATGACGACCGGAGCCAGGCGGGTGCCAGCGCGCGCAGTGTCCTCATTTCCTCTTTGGTGCTAAAGAGGCAAGCGTTGTCCGATGTGGGGTTTCGGCAAACCCTTAAGGTTCGAACACTGGGGTGCGCGCGAAGTCTTTTCCTCCCACCGATCTACGCCCTAACTCACTAAGATCTCACGCACGAACTCGACGAACTCGCAACACGGAAAGACACAAGATTTATACTGGTTTGGGCCATCGTTGTGGTGTAATACCCTACTCTAGTGTAGTGGTGGTGGATTGCCTCTTGGGCTGATGATGAACAATACAATGGGAAGAACAGCCTCCTGAGGTTGTGGTGTTCCTGTGCTTGGCTAACTTGTGTGAGTGAGAGTGATCTAGGATCTCACCCCTTGCCTATGGTGGTGGCTAGTCCTACTTATAGAGGCCCTGGTCCTCTTCCCAAATCTTGAGCGGGAAGGGAGCCAACAATGGCGGGCAAATTTAAAGGGGGACAACTAGTACAAGCTATCCTGGCAAAAGTGGTCTTCGCCTGCCAAAGGATGTGGTGGTGACGCCATCTTGGGCTCCATGATGACCTCCGTCTTGCCGTCCTTCTGGTCTTGGTGTTGTTGCACCAAAATGGCAACCTTTGCCTGATGCCTCGGTACTCCTCGCCTGTGCTGGTTTCCTTAGCACCAAAGAGGAAACAAGGACGCTGTGCACGCTGGCGCCCGCCTGGTGTCGATCATCATGGCTCACGTCACGAGAGCCTCGTGAGGTTCGCCTCGCCTTGATATCTCCGCTCCTCGTGAGCCTGCCTGGCTAGGACGCTCCAAAGGAGGTCTTGCGTCGTCCGCCTTGCGAGGTTTGGCCCCTCACGAGGGTCTTGGATGCCTTGTTGACGAAGGTGGGCCGTACGGCCTGCTAGCTTAGCCACGCCGTGGGCCGCAAGCAGGCTAGCCTGGGGACCCTGTTCCCAGGATGCCGACAGTAGCCCCCGGGCCCAAGGTGCGCTCGGGCTTGGCTTCACGGCGAAGCCAAGGGATAAGTACGGAGCACCGCGGGCCCCAAAAGCCAGCGACCTCGGTTGACGCGTGGCGGTTGATTGGACGCAGGCGTCTCCACTTCCCCGTGCTGCCTTGGCAACTGCACGACTTGACGAATCCCTGCGACATGCAAGGAAAACCATCATTACCTGCGATCGTGGGAGGTGCTGGTTGCCCTTCTCTTGCTATAAATGGGGAGGGGGCAGAGCCCCTGTTGCCCATCTCTCCCTTGCTCGCTTGCTTCTTCCTCCTCGCTCCACTGCTAGCTTTTTTCCCTCGCTTTGTTGCTAGCACCAATGGCGCATGCCAGAAGGTTCTCCGCCGAAGAAAAGGGAAAGGTCCCCCGAGATGTCCCAGAGCAACTTCCGCCGAAGAAGAGGTCGATCCATCACCGTGAAGAAGCGGCGATGCAGGTGGTGACGAGGCCTTGGTGCGAGCGGCCTCCCCCAGGGTATCCGCTACCCCTGTATGCCCAAGCCGAGGACTCAGGAAGGCGGAGTGACGAGCAACGCCGCCACGCTGTAAACCATGTAGTTCAATGCACAAGTCAGAGTAAGTAGCAGTTAAAAGGCATGAGGATTAAGGACTTACAACAACGGCTTTGACTGGTGTAGTCATGCCCTTCATCTTGCTGCTGTGACAGTCCTTGAAGATTTCCACAACACTTGGTTCAGGTACTTTTTGGTCCTTGGGGGCTTTCCTCTCCATTTGGAACAAGTCAACATAGATCTGATAATATGGTACAGCGAAAAGAGTGAAACAGCAGCTAATTACAAGAGCCTCGTAGTGTGCAATATAGCTACGAGATCCCGTCGTCTGTTAGAATTTCACTTTCGTACGGTTGGCCTTGTTCTTTGAACAGTTCACCTACAAGAAGATAGATTTGTGAGGCACATGCGTAAATAGGAGTTCAACATGTGATGTGATCACATATAAATAATGTACCTGATACTTTGGAACAGACCAGTGTTTAACGAGGCCTCTCTAATCTTCATCCGATATATTTTCCACTGGAGATGTTTGGGCAAGTTCATTGTTAGCCTTTGCCTTCAAAGTGAGTTTTCCTCAAGTTATACCGATACTGTCGCAGAGCAGACTTGAAAACATGGGTGCAAGCTTGTCTGGTTGCATCATCTTGGCTATCTAACTTGAACCTCATTTGTTGAAAATTATGAGAGTCTCATTATCAGCAACCAAGAAAGTATGGGGCAGAGCAAGACGATATTACTAGTTTCCATACATAACCATACTTACAGATAAATGGTCGAGGAAGGTGTTGAACTGGGTTTCGTCTTTGTCATTCCTGTACTGAATGCATGTTGGGAGGATACGTACATGACACCTAACAGCAACCGCTGCCTCTGATACTAACTTGGCTGACTCTGAAGAATCACGTGGCCTTTTTAAACCTGCCTCAAAACAGATCTCCATTCTTCCTCCTCTATATTTAGTTAACCTATCGAGCATTATCCCAGATGTTTGTTTCCTCTTGCGCCTAGGTGCTAGTCCAACAACGAACATAGGAAGTGTTAGTGTACATCAAACTGTGAGACTACATATAAAGAAGCATGCAACTGTAACATGACTCCAACAACTACCTTCTTGATGTTGAAGCTCACAAAGTTCATCTGATCTTGCCAACTCATCTTGTGTCAAGACTGCTTCAGAAGTAGTGTCAGGTGGCAAGAGAGCTTGGGAACGTGCTGCTAGTTGAGTTGTCGAATGAGTAACTTGTGCAACTGGTGGTACTGTGGAAGGTGTTGCAACCACTAGGGTTGTCTCTACTTGTTTGGTGGTAGCTATTGGTTTCTGTTTGGCTTGTTCTGTAGCTCGTGTAGCATGGGATACCCTATTTGTACAATTTTCCGCTAGACTTTGACATTCTATTGAACCATCAGTACCAGCAGAATATGCAGGATTATTCCCGTTCCGTTTCCGTGTGTCCATAGTACTTACACCATCCCCTGTTATTTTGTGTTCCTTCCTGTTTCTCTGTGCCATGTTAAGTCTAGCCAAACTCAAAAGGGAATAACAATTTAGTTCTTCAGAACAAATTGATGCGCGATATAGACGAACTGAACTTTGATGTTAGACAACCACATGATAGGAGTATGTAATATGTACGAAAAACAGGAAGGCATGAGATAATCAAAACTATGATGTGTAAACTATGCAGAAGATATTTCACTAAGTTAGAAGCAATGCAATGGAAGCTAGACACCATATGAAAGATGCTACAAATATTGCTCTGCCAAGTTAACAGTGTCTCGTCATAGCTGGCGTTTAAACAAATGTGAAGCAGTACAAGAAATAAATCATATGCAAAATGCAAATAACATCACACTACCAAGTTAAAGGTCTCTCATCATTAGTACCATTGCATATTCACAACATTGCATATTCACAACTTATGATGTGTAAATTAAGAAAAAATCATTTCAACAAATTAGAAGCAATGAAAGCTAGACACGATATGAAAGACGATGCAACGAATATCACTCTACCAAGTTAAAACTACCCCATCATAAGTGCCACTTCAACAAATTAGAAGTAGTACAAGGTAGAAAAGAATGCGAGATGTAAGGCAAACACACGATACCAGGATGGAATATGTACGAAAAACAGGACGGCATGGCATATTCACAACTGTTTGTGTAAACTAAGCGGAAGCCATTTCAACAAATTAGAAGCCATGCACACTAGACAACGTATGCAACATGCAAGACAATATCACACTGCCAAGTTAGAGAAAGCACCTGGGATGCCGGTTTTGCTGGAAGACCGCCATCAGTCCTTGCCTTATTTATTTTCCTTCCTACTTATTAGTTTTATTGCCTTGTCAATTCACACCCACAAGAAAATGAATAAAAATTCGCTTTTCAGAACTCATTGATGCAGGATGCTAACGAGCATTACTTTAATGTAAGGCAACCACATGATAGGACGATTGAATGTGTAACAAAAAAGGACAACATTGCATATTCACAGCTATGATATGTAAACTAAGGAGAAGGCGTTTCAACAAATTAGAAGCAATGAAAGCTAGACACCATATGAAAGATGCAACGAATATCACTCTACCAAGTTAAAATTGTCTCGTCATAAGTGCCATTTCAACAAATTAGAAGTAGTACAAGCTACAAAAGAATGCGAGATGTAACCTATATCACACTCCCAAGTCAAACGTGTCTTATGATAAGTGATTGTTGCAGGTTACACAATAATAGTACTTTGATGTAAGAACATGGTGCGATAGACATATATTGTACGTTCTAGAAACAGGAACACGTGTCTGATTCACAAGTATAATGTGTAAAGTAAGCAGATGGAATTCAACAAAATTAGAAGCAATACAAGCTAGACATCATACATAACATGCAACTACATATAACAGTGCCAAGTTAGAGGGAGCACCTGTGATGGTGCACTAGGGGAGACGTGCTCATCATCAACACAACTACATTGAGTGTCTATGCATGTGTTGTCTTGCAAATCACGTTGGGGGTTGGAGGAGTAGAATCTGTAGAGGCCCTCCGTTTGGAAGGAGCACCTTTATCCACTGCCTTGCTAACTTCCTTCCACTTTATTGATTTTGAATTGTCAAGTAAAAACGACAAGAAAAAGCAATAAAATTCACTCTTCAGAACTCATTTATGCATGATACTGACAATCACTACTTTGATGTAAGGCAAAAACATGATAACTAGATGGAATGTGTACAAAAAACAAGACGACATGACATATTCACAATTGTTTGTGTAAACTAAGTAGAATACATTTCAACAAATAAGAAGCAATGCAAGCTAGACACCGTATGTAACATGCAAGACAATATCACACTACCAAGCTAGAGAAAGCACCTGGGAAGCCGGTTTCGCCGGAAGACCGCCATCAGTCCCTGCCTTATTTTTTTCCTTCCTGCTTCTTAGTTTTATTGCCTTCTCAATTCAAACCCACAAGAAAAATGAATAAAATTTCGCTTTTCAGAACTCATTGATGCAGGATGCTGACGAGCACTACTTTAATGTACAGCGACCGCATGATAGGACAATTGAATGTGTAACAAAAAAGGACAGTATTGCATATTCACAGCTATGATGTGTAAACTAAGGAAAGGCATTTCAACAAATTAGAAGCAATGAAAGCTAGACATCATATGAAAGATGCAACGAATATCACTGTACCAAGTTAAAACTGTCTCATCATAAGTGCCATTTCAACAAATTAGAAGTAGTACAAGCAAGAAAAGAATGCAAGATGTAACCTATATCACACTTCCAAGTCAGACGTGTCTTATGATAAGTGATTGTTGCATGTTACACAACAGTAGTACTTTGATGTAAGAACATGGTGTGATAGACAAATATTGTATGTTCTAGAAACAGGAACACGTGTAAAGTAAGCAGATGAAATTCAACAAAATTAGAAGCAATGCAGGCTAGACATCATGCATAACATGCAACCACATATAACAGTGCCAAGTTAGAGGGAGCACCTGTGATGGTGCACTAGGGGAGACGTGCTCATCATCAACACAGCTACGTTGAGTGTCTATGCATGTGTTGTCTTGCAAATCATCTTGGGGGGTTGGACGAGTAGAATCTGTAGAGGCCCTCCGTTTGGAAGGAGCACCTTTATCCACTGCCTTGCTAACTTCCTTCCGCTTTATTGATTTTGAATTGTCAAGTAAAACCGACAAAAAAGCAATAAAATTCAATCTTCAGAACTCATTCGTGCATGATACTGACAATCACTACTTTGATGTAAGGCAAAAACATGATACCAGGATGGAATATGTATGAAAAATAGGACGACATGACATATTCACAACTGTTTTTGTAAACTAAGCAGTAACCATTTCAACCAATAAGAAGCAATGCAAGCTAGACACCACATGAAAGATGCAACCAATATGACTCTGCCAAGTTAAAAGCGTCCCATCATAAATGGCATTTCAACAAACTAGAAGTAGCACATGCTATAAATCATATGAAAGATGTAACTAATATCGCACTCCATATACTAAAGGTGTATCGTCATATTGATTGATGCGGGATTCAAAGAAACAATAGTTTTATGTAAGGACATGCTTAATAGACAGATGTACAATGTACTAAAAACAGGAAGGCATGTCACATTAACAGGTATAATGTATAAACTAAGCAAAATAGCACATGCAGTTTAACCTAATTGGAAGAATTAGATTGTAGACACCATATGCAACATGCAACCACATATCACGCTGCCAAGTTAGAGCAAGCACCTGCGATGCTCGTGTAGGGAAAATGCGGTAATCAACTACAGAGCTACGTTCACTATCTTCATCTATCCTTGCCATTTCTTGAGAATCATGTGGGGAGGCTGACGCTGCATTCTTTAAATGAGGATCTTTACTCACAATAGTCCACTGGCCTGACTGCCTATTCATAAGTGATTGATGAGGGATACACACGAACATTAGTTTGATGTAAGAACATGGTTAATAGACAGATGTAATAGTACGTACCAAAAACAAGAAGGCATGTCATATTCAAAGGTATAATGTGTAAGCTAAGCAGATGCAATTTAACCAAATTGGAAGCAATGCAAGCTAGACGTCTGACTTGAGTGGTGAGCATGATCATCTATGACCTGAGAGCCTGGTGGGAGGTGGGCTGCTTCGCCACCATCATGGCTTTTTAGTTGGCTTACAGGTGATGCATGTCTGTGTTGGGCTTGTCACTGGCTCAGCCAGTGCCCTGACTAGCTATTTGTCTTTTGGTGCTCCCGGGATGGTGGTTCATGTAAAAATATCTTTCCTTATCTTAATAAAGACTGACTTCGGCCTTTCTAATAGAAGCTAGATACCATATGCAACATGCAACCACATATGACACCGTGAAGTTAAAGCAAGCACCTGGGATGGTGGTTCACGGCGAGCGAGATTGTGACGCCCCCGATTTGACCGTACACTAATCATACACGCAAACGTGTACGATCAAGATCAGTGACTCACGGGAAGATATCACAACACAACTCTACAAATAAAATAAGTCATACAAGCATCATATTACAAGCCAGGGGCCTCGAGGGCTCAAATACAAGAGCTCGATCATAGACGAGTCAGCGGAAGCAACAATATCTGAGTACATACATAAGTTAAACAAGTTTGCCTTAAGAAGGCTAGCACAAACTGGGATACAGATCGAAAGAGGCGCAGGCCTCCTGCCTGGGATCCTCCTAAACTACTCCTGGTCGTTGTTAGCGGGCTGCACGTAGTAGTAGGCACCTCCCGAGAAGTAGTAGTCGTCGGCGACGGTGGCGTCTGGCTCCTGGGCTCCAACGTCTGATTGCAGCAATCGGATATAGGAAAGGGGAAAAAGGGGGAGAAAAGCAACCGTGAGTACTCATCCAAAGTACTCGCAAGCAAGGAGCTACACTACATATGTATGCATTGGTATCAAATGGAATAAGGCTATCATATGTGGACTGAACTGCAAAATGCCGGAATAAGAGGGGGATAGCTAGTCCTTTCGAAGACTACGCTTCTGGTAACCTCCATCTTGCAGCAGGAGAAGAGAGTAGATGGTAAGTTCACCAAGTAGCATCGCATAGCATAATCCTAACCGATGATCCTCCCCTCGTCGCCCTGTGAGAGAGCGACCACCGGTTGTATCTAGCACTTGGAAGGGTGTGTTTTATTATGTATTTGGTTCTAGTTGCCATAAGGTCAAGGTACAACTCCAAGTCGTCCTGTTACCGAAGATCACGGCTATTCGAATAGATTAACTTCCCTGCAGGGGTGCACCACATAACCCAACACGCTCGATCCCATTTGGCCGGACACACTTTCCTGGGTCATGCCCGGCCTCGGAAGATCAACACGTCGCAGCCCTACCTAGGCACAACAGAGAGGTCAGCACGCCGGTCTAAATCCTATGGCGCAGGGGTCCGGGCCCATCGCCCTTTGCACACCTGCATGTTGCGAACGCGACCGGAAGCAGACCTAGCCTAGCAGGCATTCCAGTCCAATCCGGCGCGCGCCGCTCAGTCGCTGACGTCACGAAGGCTTCAACTGATACTATGACGTCGAGTGCCCATAACTGTCCCCGCGTAGATGGTTAGTGCGTATAGGCCAGTAGCCAGACTCAGATCAAATACCAAGATCTCGTTAAGCGTGTTATTTTGAAATAACCACGGATGCCGACCAGGGCCAGGCCCACTTCTCTCCTAGGTGGTCTCAACCTGCCCTGTCGCTTTGCCACAAAGATCCACTCAGAGGGCCGTCGGGACAAACGTCCTTTCGGACCCAATCCGTGAATCACTCGCGGGTACTCCTACGAGCCGACCCGTCTTTAGTCATCACAAGTATCATATATTATGTATAAGTATATACCCGTGATCACCTCCCGAGTGATCACGGCCCAATAGTATAGCATGGCAGACGGACAAGAATGTATGGCCATTGATGATAAACTAGCATTCTATACTAAGCATTAGGATTGCCGGTAAAGGTAACAACAGTAGTAGCAAGGACAGGCTGTGCATCAGGATAGGATTAACGGAAAGCAGTAACATGCTACACTACTCTAATGCAAGCAGTAGAGAGAAGAATAGGCGATATCTGGTGATCAAAGGGGGGGCTTGCCTGGTTGCTCTGGCAAGAGAGAGGGGTCGTCAACACCGAAGTCGTACTAGGTAGCAGCAGCGTCGGTCTCGGTGTCTAGCGAGAGAAGAGGGGGAAGAAACAATAAATATATTGCAAACAAATGCATGACGATGCATGACATGACAAAGCGTGATGCTAGGTGTGCCCTAACGCGGTACGAGGTGGTACCGGTGAAGGGGGAAAACATCCGGGAAATTATCCCCGGTGTTTCGCGTTTTCGGGCAGAGGAGCCGGAGGGGGAAAGTTGCGTGTTCGCTATGCTAGGGATGCGTGGCGGACGAACGGGCTGTGAATCCGGATTCGTCTCGTCGTTCTGAGCAACTTTCATGTTGAAAATAATTTAATCCGAGTTACGGATTAAAAGATATGATTTTCTAAAGATTATATTAATTTCTGGAATTTAATTAATTATTTAAATTAATTCGAAAATGGATTTATGACATCAGCATGATGTCATGCTGACGTCAGCAGTCAACGGGGATTGACTGGTCAACCTGACCAGTGGGTCCCACTGGTCAGTGACACATTTTAATTAAACAGTTTAATTAAACTAATCAAAATTAATTAGGGGGCGGGCCCCACTGTCATACTAATTAATTAGCTAATTAACAGTAGTTAATTAGGTTAATTAATCATTAGCTTAATTAATCTTAATTGGTTAATTTAATTAGAATTAATTAAGTTAATTAATTAGTTAATTAATTAATTATTTTTATTATTTATTTTTATATTTTATTTTCTTCAAATTCTTTTTTTGATTAAAACGTTCTGGGGCTGTGGGGCCCCCGTGACATAGGGCCATGGGGCCTTAGCGGGGCGGGCTACCGGGTGCGGGCGCACCCGAGCGGGCACAGGGCACCGGCGCCGCCCGAATGGGCACTGCGGGCGCCCGACCTCTGGCGTCGGCGAGGGCACGACGAAGGCAGGTGAGGCTGCCGACGGAGGGTGTCGGGGCACTAGCGGCGATGCGGGGCTAGGCGCGCGGTTTGGGTAGCGGGGAGCAGGCGTGCGGGAGCAGCGGCGGGGAGGTGAGCTTTGGCCGGCGTGGACAGGGCAAGGCAACAGGGGGCGACGGGCGGTCGCGGTGGCGCGGCGAGGCACGGTGCTGCGCACACGCTGGGCGACCGCATGCGGGCGCCGGGTGCGCAGGCGCGTGCGGGCGCGCACTGGTGGCCGCAGGGGGCAGAGGGGCACTGGGGAGGCGTGGTCCCGGGCGCGGCGAGGGCGGGTGGTGCGGCGAACAACGAAGCAGGGGGTTGCGGGGAAGGCAGCAGCGGGCGGCCCCGAGCGGCGTGCGCGACGACGCAGGGACAGGGGCGGGGCGCGGAGAAAGGAGGGGGGGCCTCACTGGGTGTCGTAGGGACTGGGCAACGGGGCGCAGAGAAAGGAGGGGGGGCCTCACTGGGTGTCGTAGGGACTGGGCAACGGGGCGCGGGGAGCGACTCAGGGAGGAGGACGAGGAGGTCCGGCGTGGGGAGGAGGAAGCAGACCGGCAGGGGAGCTCCGGGCGCCAGCGCGGTCCAGGCGGCGACGAGCGCGCGGGGAAGAGGGGCGAGGGGATCGGGATCCTCCCGATCCAGATCCAGGGGGAAGGGGGAGAGAGGAGTGGGGAATGTGGGGCGAGTGGGGCAACAGGGTGAAAAGACTAGGGTTTCGGGGGGGGGGGTCATGGAGAGGGTGGGGGGCCGGCCGACTGGGCCTGGGGGGTTGGCCCAGTGGGGCTGTGGCCTGCTGGGCCGGAGCCCGGGGGGGGGGGGTTCGCTCTTCTTCTTTTTTTCTTTCTGTTTTGTATTTTCTTTTCTTTTACTTATTTACTTTTCTGTTTTATTCCATTTTAAATCATTTAGGCATTTTCTAAAAATATGTTTGCTGCACTATAATTACCCTCGTAATATTCGGCAACCACCGAACATTTTTGTTTCAACTTTTAAACACTTTTGTTGTTTGCCATTTTTTTGAATTGATTTTGAATCGGTTTGAACTAACGAAAGTTTAGCAATAGTAATCAAAGATGACATGGCATCATTAGGAGAGTTTTACTGTAGCTTAAATATCCGGGCGTCACAATTCTCCTCCACTACAAGAAATCTCGTCCCGAGATTTAGGAGGTAGAAGGAAACAGTGCGGGGTATTCATCACGCAGGCGGTCCTGGCATTCCCAAGTGGCTTCGTCTTCAGAGTGATTTGACCACTGGACTTTGAGGAACTTGATCGCCTTCTGACGTGTGCGGCGTTCAGCTTGGTCGAGAATGCGGACCGGATGCTCTTTATAGGAGAGGTCCTGTTGCAATTCGAGCACTTCATGATCCACTGCTCGGATTGGATCCTTGAAGCAACGGCGGAGTTGTGACACATGGAACACATCGTGAACCTGAGAAAGGTTTGGCGGAAGCTCCAGTTGATATGCCACTTTTCCACGCCTTTCGAGAATAGTGAAGGGACCGATATAGCGAGGAGCTAGCTTGCCCTTGATCCCGAAGCGGTGAGCACCCTTCATTGGTGTAACTCGAAGATAAGCCTTTTTGCCAGGTTGATAGACCATGTCTTGGTGATGACGGTCATACTGACTTTTCTGACGTGACTGAGCAGTCTTGAGATTCTCGCGAATAATGCGAACTTGTTCTTCGGCCTGTTGGATAATATCCGGACCGAAGAGTGGACGTTCCCCAGTTTCTGACCAGTTCAGAGGGGTTCGACATTTTCGTCCATATAGCACTTCGAAGGTGGACATCTTCAGACTAGCTTAATAGCTATTATTATAAGAGAACTCGGCATATGGAAGAGATTCCTCCCATTTCTTGCCGAATGAAATTACACAAGCTCGAAGCATGTCTTCGAGAACTTGGTTGACACGTTCAACCTGTCCTTGCGACTGAGGATGAAACGCAGTACTGAACGACAGATGAGTCCCCATAGCTTCTTGGAAACTTGCCCAGAATCTTGAAGTGAATAAGCTGCCACGGTCTGAACTGATAACCAGCGGAATACCGTGAAGTGAAACAATTCTGGCCATGTAGAGAGTAGCAAGCCGACTAGCAGTGATTGTCTCTTTGATCGCCAGAAAATGGGCAACTTTGGAAAGCCGGTCAATGATGACAAGAATAGCATCATTACCTTTCTGCGATTTGGGAAATCCAGTGATGAAGTCCATTTCAACATGGTCCCATTTCCATTCAGGAATAGAGATAGGTTGCAGAGTTCCAGCAGGCCTTTGATGCTCTGCTTTGATACGGCGGCAAACGTCACATTCAGCAACATAACGAGCATTGTCCTGCTTCATATTAGACCACCAGAATCTTTGACGAATATCCTGGTACATCTTTGTACTACCAGGATGGATGGACAAAGGCGTATCATGAGCTTCTTGCACAACCCTTTTAGTCTTATCCAGGTTTTTCTTCGAACATGGTACCACTAGACGGCCTTTGAAGTACAAGGCGCCATCGTCGGCGATAGTGAAGAATGAGGGCTTTCCTTTTGCTAGATGGCGTTTAATCTTATGGACTTCAGAGTCATAACCTTGAATAGTCTTTATACCAGCTATGAGATCTGGTACGATAGCCAGGGTATTTAGAGAACCCTTAGTAACAACAAGAAGATTCATCTTGCGGAACTCCGGGGGAGGGGGAGCGAGTGCTCCAGGAGGAACAATATGGAGGTTCAGCTTCCTAAATTCTTCGACAAGCGAGGGCTGAACTTTGTGAACCTAGAGGTGGTTGCAGTAAGACTTGCGGCTCAAGGCATCAGCCATTACATTAGCCTTGCCGGGGGTATAGGATATACCCACGTCAAAGTCTGCAACAGTCTCCATCCATCTTTGCTGACGGAGGTTCAGATCTGGCTGAGTAAACAGATACTTCAGACTTTGGTGGTCGGTGAAGATTTCGCAACAATTACTGAGAAGGTAATGTCGCCACTGCTTCAGTGCATGAATGACAACAGCAAGCTCGAGGTCGTGAACTGGGTAGTTTTCTTCGTGAGGGCGCAGTTGACGAGAGGCATAAGCAATCACTCTGCGCTCTTGCATTAGGACACAGCCTAATCCTTGACGGGAAGCGTCGCAGTAAATGACGAAGTCCTTCTTAGTATCAGGTGGAGCAAGCACGGGGGCAGAAGTCAACTTGTCTTTGAGCGCCTGGAAACTTTCCTGACACTTGTCTGTCCATTCAAACTTGACACCCTTATGCAACAGATTAGTCAGGAGCCTGGCAATCTTGGAGAAGTTCTCGACGAATCGACGGCAATAGCTGGCGAGACCGAGAAAACTTCGGACTTGCTTGACGTTCTTCGGAGGAGTCCAATCGAGAATAGCCTGAACTCGTTCAGGGTTGACGGCAATACCATCCTTGGAGATGACATGCCCAAGATAGGTTACTTCGGGGAGCCAGAATTCACACTTGGAATACTTAGCATACAATTGATGTTCTCGAAGCTTCTCCAGCACAAGACGCAGCTGTTCAGCATGTTCTTCCTTTTTCTTGGAAAATACAAGGATATCGTCCAAGTAAACCATGACGAACTTGTCGAGGTAATCCATGAGTATATAGTTCATCAGACGGGAGAAGGTGGCGGGAGCATTCGTTAAGCCGAATGACATGACGGTGTACTTGTATGATCCATACTGAGTCACGAAGGCGGTTTTTGGGATGTCCTCTTCACGAACACGGATCTGGTGGTAACCCAACCTCAAGTCGAGTTTGGAGAACACTGATGAGCCAGCCAGTTGATCATAAAGATCATTGATCCGAGGAAGAGGATATTTATTTTGAATGGTAGCTTGGTTTATAGGACAGTAGTCTTGGACTAATCGGTTTGTTCCATCCTTCTTCTTAACAAAGAGAGAAGGTGCTCCCCAAGGAGAGAAACTTGGACGAATGAAACCTTTGACAAGAGATTTGTCGATTTCCTCCTTAAGCTCAATGAGTTCATGCGGCGGCATCTTGTAGGGTCGTTTAGCTATAGGGGTGGTGCCGGGTTTCAAGTCGATGATGAATTCGACAGCTCTAGCAGGGGGAATCCCTGGAAGTTCTTCCGGGAAGACGTCTTGGAATTCACGAACGACGGGAATGTTTTTAATGCCATCAGAGTGGCGCAGCGGAAGCATGGTGGGCCCATAACCCGCAGGTCCCAGGATCGAAACCTGGCTCTGATACCAACTTATGACGCCCCTAATTTGACCGTACACTAATCATACACGCAAACATGTACGATCAAGATCAGTGACTCACGGGAAGATATCACAACACAACTCTACAAATAAAATAAGTCATACAAGCATCATATTACAAGCCAGGGGCCTCGAGGGCTCAAATACAAGAGCTCGATCATAGACGAGTCAGCGGAAGCAACAATATCTGAGTACAGACATAAGTTAAACAAGTTTGCCTTAAGAAGGCTAGCACAAACTGGGATACAGATTGAAAGAGGCGCAGGCCTCCTGTCTGGGATCCTCCTAAACTACTCCTGGTCGTCGTCAGCGGGCTGCACGTAGTAGTAGACACCTCCCGAGTAGTAGTAGTCGTCGGCGACGGTGGCGTCTGGCTCTTGGGCTCCAATGTCTGGTTGCAGCAATCGGATATAGGAAAGGGGAAAAAGGGGGAGAAAAGCAACCGTGAGTACTCATCCAAAGTACTCGCAAGCAAGGAGCTACACTACATATGTATGCATTGGTATCAAATGGAATAAGGCTATCATATGTGGACTGAACTGCAAAATGCTGGAATAAGAGGGGGATAGCTAGTCCTTTCGAAGACTACGCTTCTGGTAACCTCCATCTTGCAGCAGGAGAAGAGAGTAGATGGTAAGTTCACCAAGTAGCATCACATAGCATAATCCTAACCGATGATCCTCCCCTCGTCGCACTGTGAGAGAGCGACCACCGGTTGTATCTGGCACTTGGAAGGGTGTGTTTTATTAAGTATCTGATTCTAGTTGTCATAAGGTCAAGGTACAACTCCAAGTCGTCCTGTTACCGAAGATCACGGCTATTCGAATAGATTAACTTCCCTGCAGGGGTGCACCACATAACCCAACACGCTCGATCCCATTTGGCCGGACACACTTTCCTGGGTCATGCCCGGCCTCGGAAGATCAACACGCGCGGCCCTACCTAGGCACAACTAAGAGGTCAGCACGCCCGTCTAAATCCTATGGCGCAGGGGTCTGGGCCCATCGCTCTTTGCACACCTGCACGTTGCGAACGCGGCCGGAAGCAGACCTAGCCTAGCAGGCGTTCTAGTCCAATCCGGCGCGCGCCGCTCAGTCGCTGACTTCACGAAGGCTTCAGCTGATACTATGGCGTCGAGTGCCCATAACTGTCCCCGCGTAGATGGTTAGTGCGTATAGGCCAGTAGCCAGACTCAGATCAAATACCAAGATCTCGTTAAGCGTGTTATTTTGAAATAACCACGGACGCCGACCAGGGCCAGGCCCACCTCTCTCCTAGGTGGTCTCAACCTGCCCTGTCGCTTCGCCACAAAGATCCACTCAGAGGGCCGTCGGGACAAACGTCCTTTCGGACCCAATCCGTGAATCACTCGCGGGTACTCCTACGAGCCGACCCGTCTTTAGTCATCACAAGTATCATATATTATGTATAAGTATATACCCGTGATCACCTCCCGAGTGATCACGGCCCGATAGTATAGCATGGCAGACGGACAAGAATGTATGGCCATTGATGATAAACTAGCATTCTATACTAAGCATTAGGATTGTAGGTAAAGGTAACAACAGTAGTAGCAAGGACATGCTATGCATCAGGATAGGATTAATGGAAAGTAGTAACATGCTACAATACTCTAATGCAAGCAATAGAGAGAAAAATAGGCGATATCTGGTGATCAAAGGGGGGGCTTGCCTGGTTGCTCTGGCAAGAGAGAGGGGTCGTCAACACCGAAGTCATACTGGGTAGCAGCTGCGTCGCTCTCGGTGTCTAGCGAGAGAAGAGGGGGAAGAAACAATAAATATATTGCAAACAAATGCATGACGATGCATGACATGACAAAGCGTGATGCTAGGTGTGCCCTAACGCGATACGAGGTGGTACCGGTGAAGGGGGAAAACATCCGGGAAATTATCCCCGGTGTTTCGCGTTTTTGGGCAAAGGAGCCGGAGGGGGAAAGTTGCGTGTTCGCTATACTAGGGATGCGTGGCGGACGAATGGGCTGCGGATCCGGATTTGTCTCGTCGTTCTGAGCAACTTTCATGTTGAAAATAATTTAATCCGGGTTACGGATTAAAAGATATGATTTTCTAAAGATTTTATTAATTTTTGGAATTTAATTAATTATTTAAATTGATTCGAAAATGGATTTATGACATCAGCATGATGTCATGCTGACGTCAGCAGTCAACGGGGGTTGACTGGTCAACCTGACCAGTGGATCCCACTGGTCAGTGACACATTTTAATTAAACAGTTTAATTAAACTAATCAAAATTAATTAGGGGGCGGGCCCCACTGTCATACTAATTAATTAGCTAATTAACAGTAGTTAATTAGGTTAATTAATCATTAGGTTAATTAATCTTAATTGGTTAATTTAATTAGAATTAATCAAGTTAATTAATTAGTTAATTAATTAATTATTTTTATTATTTATTGTTATATTTTATTTTCTTTAAATTCTTTTTTTAATTAAAACGTTCTGGGGCTGTGGGGCCCCCGTGTCATAGGGCCATGGGGCCTTAGCAGGGCGGGCTACCGGGTGCGGGCGCACCCGAGCAGGCACAGGGCACCGGTGCCGCCTGAATGGGCACTGCGGGCGCCCGACCTCTGGATTCGGCGAGGGCACGGCGAAGGCGGGCGAGGCTGCCGACGGAGGGTGTCGGGGCGCCAGCGGCGATGCGGGTCTAGGCGCGCGGTTGGGGTAGCGGGGAGCAGGCGTGCGTGAGCAGCGGCGGGGAGGTGAGCTTTGGCCGGTGTGGACAGGGGAAGGCAGCAGGGGGCGACGGGCGGTCGCGGTGGCGCGGTGCTGCGCACACGCTGGGTGACCGCATGCGGGCGCCGGGTGCGCAGGCGCGTGCGGGCGCGCACTGGTGACCGCAGGGGCAGAGGGGCACCGGGGAGGCGTGGTCCCGAGCGTGGCGAGGGCGGGTGGTGTGGCGAAGAACGAAGCAGGGGGTTGCGGGGAAGGCAGCAGCGGGCGGCCCCGAGCGGCGTGCGCGGCGACGCAGGGACAGGGGCAGGGCGCGGAGAAAGGAGGGGGGGCCTCACTGGGTGTCGTAGGGACTGGGCAACGGGGCGCGGGGAGCGACTCGGGGAGGAGGACGAGGAGGTCCGGCGTGGGGAGGAGGAAGCAGACCGGCAGGGGAGCTCCGGGCGCCGGCGGGGTCCAGGCGGCGACGGGCGCACGGGGAAGAGGGGCGAGGGGATCGAGATCCTCCTGATCCAGGGGAAGGGGAAGAGAGAGGAGTGGGGAACGTGGGGCGAGTGGGGCGACGGGGGGAAAAGACTAGGGTTTCGGGTTCTCTCTTCTTTTTTTCTTTCTGTTTTGTATTTTCTTTTCTTTTACTTATTTACTTTTCTATTTTATTCCATTTTAAATCATTTAGGCATTTTCTAAAAATATGTTTGCTGCACTATAATTACCCTCGTAATATTCGGCAACCACCGAACATTTTTGTTTCAACTTTTAAACACTTTTGTTGTTTGCCATTTTTCTTGAATTGATTTTGAATCGGTTTGAACTAACAAAAGTTTAGCAATAGTAATCAAAGATGACATGGCATCATTAGGAGAGTTTTACTGTAGCTTAAATATCTGGGCGTCACAGAGATCATCAACTCCAGAGCTACATTTACCGTCTCCATTTGTTGACACTACACCCTTTAAAGTGCTGAAACATGTCTAGCCTACCCGCGTACAAAGCTGGAGCGACTTCTCTCTCTTCTTTTTTGCTTCTGTCAAGGCAGAGTCTGAAATACCCTTGCATAAAAACACAATAGTGAGAGTATGGGTGAAGTGTGCGCAGAACTAGTGCACTGTAAAAGTAGCAGATAGCAGGTGGCTGAAAAATAAATGACATGAGAAATTTCATAGCTCTACAAAATTGCATGGCAAACAAAATCAGATTCTACTCCGTATGATTTTCTAATATATGAGCACAGGGATGGATGGAAAATGCAGGTACTCCTCCAGCACACCACCACATGTGGTCCTATCAAAATAACATTCGACTGAAAATAAATAAGTCAGTCAATTTTTTTATGAACCGTCAGATCTATAAGGAACGGGCAGATGGCCTACGTCTACCTCCCTCTAGTCACTATTTGAATGTGCAACTATCCCTAGGTGGTTTTGGTAATTCCTAACAACATATAGCTCATTGAGCTAATACTATTTCAAGATAAATATTTCAGGAAAGCTCAATGATTGGCATGGCATGGATTAGAAATGTGGACCCCTCAAAATTCTAAGGACAAAAGATTGGCTCAAGCTCCAAAGCTCAAGACTCTACATTTTACCTTTTAGTGATCCAAGATCACATTGAGTCCATAGGAAGAGCCAATATTATTAAAAGGGGATGAGGTGTTGCTTAATGTTTTACTTGCTCAAAATGCTTAGTGATATGCTCCAAAACCCTCAACCACTTTCTCATATCAACATATGTCCCAAATCAAAAGTCAAACTTGGCCCCATCGAAACTTTCCATTCGGCGCCACCGAGTTCAGTTGACATAGCCACTGCCACAAAACCCTAGTCAGTTCGGTCCCACCGATAGGAATCTCAGTCTCACCAAGATGGGATTGCAAACTCTCCGTTTCCCTTCGTAATGTTTCGGTCTAACCGAGATGAGTGATCGGTCCCACCGAGTTCGCAATGCAAACTCTCTGTTTCCCCTTCGTAACGTTTCGGTCCAACTGAGATGAGCGAATCGGTCCCACTGAGTTTGCCTGACCAACTCTCTATTTTCTTATTACCAAAACCGGTCCCACCGAGTTTGTGTAACCGGTCTCACCAAGATTACGTTATGTCCTAACCCTAATGAAATCAGTCCCACCGAGTTGACATGTTGGTCCCACCAAAAATCCTAACGTTCACATTACGAACTAAATTGGTCTGACCGAGTTTTCTGATTCGGTCCCACTGAGTTTGGTAAATTGTGTGTAACGGTTAGATTTTGTGTGGAGGCTATATATACCCCTCCACCACTCTTCATTCAGGGAGAGAGCCATCAGAACATGTCTACACTTCCATCATACATTTTCTGAGAGAGAACCACCTACACTTTTGTTGGGATCAAGATATTCCATTCCAACCACATAAATCTTGATCTCTATCCTTCCCCAAGTTTCTTTCCACTAAAATCATCTTTCCACCAAATCCAATCCTATGAGAGAGAATTGAGTGTTGGGGAGACTATCATTTGAAGCAGAAGAGGAAGGAGTTCATCATCAACACTCCATCTATTACCTTTTAGAGAGTGGTGTCTCCTAGATTGGTTAGGTGTCACTTGGGAGCCTCCGTCAAGATTGTGGAGTTGAACCAAGGAGTTTGTACGGGCAAGGAGATCGCATACTTCGTGAAGATCTACCCTACTGAGGCAAGTCCTTCGTGGGCGATGGCCATGGTGGCATAGACAAGGTTGCTTCTTCGTGGGTGGAGCCCTCCGTGGACTCGCGCAACCGTTAACCTTTGTGGGTTGAAGTCTCCATCAACGTGGATGTATGATAGCACCACCTATCAGAACCATGCCAAAAATCTCCGTGTCTGTATTGCGTTTGCTCCCTCCAAACTCCTCCCTTTACCTTCATGTGCAATGTTTTACATTCCGCTGCTATACTCTTAAACTTGCATGTGTAGGTTGTTTACTTGACTAGTGCTAAGTTGCTAAAATCTGCCAAGACTTAAAATTGGGAAAAGGCTAGATTTTTATTTGGTCAAGTAGTCTAATCACCCCCTCTAGACATACTTTTGATCCTACAAGTGGTATCAGAGCTTTGGTCTCCATTTGACTTGATTTCCATAGCTTTTGGTGATAATATTCTTGGTTTCACAACATAGTACAGTATGGCTTCGAGCGAGGGAAATAACCACCATAGAGGTCCTTACTTTGATGGTACCAATTTTGCTAGTTGGAAGCATAAGATGAAAATGCATATTCTTGGACATAACCCCGCCGTTTGGGCCATTGTGTGTATTGGATTGCAAGGTGAATTCATTGATGGGAGAGAACCGAACCATGAAGCTAGCGTAGAAGAGTTGAAGATGCTGCAATACAATGCTCAAGCTTGCGATATTCTCTTCAACGGATTGTGCCCCAAAGAATTCAACCAAATCAGCCGTCTTGAGAATGCAAAGGAAATTTGGGATACTTTGATTGATATGCACGAAGGTACCGACTCCGTCAAGGAATCCAAATTGGATGTGCTTCAAAGTCAACTTGACAAGTTCAAAATGAAGGATGGTGAAGGTGTTGCTGAAATGTACTCTAGGCTTGTTGTGACGCCCCGAGTCCAATGTGCCAGGTGTCCTCCAGTTATTCGCTGTTGTTGCGTTGTCATTGCTTGCATTTCATGCATTGCATATCATGTCATCATGTGCATTTCATTTGCATACATGTTCGTCTCATGCATCCGAGCATTTTCCCCATTGTCCGTTTTGCAATCCGGCGCTCCTATGTCACCCGATGTCCCTTTCTACCTTTTTCCGTGTGCGGGTGTTAAACATTTTCGGATTCGACCGAGACTTGTCTTGCGGCCTTAGTTTACCACCGGTAGACCGTCTGTCAAGTTTCGTGCCATTTGGACTTCGTTTGATACCCCAACGGTTTACCGAGGAACCGAAAAGGCCTCGTGAGTGTTGCAGCCCAACACCCTTCCAATTTGGCCCAAAACCCACCTAAACCTCCTCCATCATCTCGGTCGTTCGATCACGATCGTGTGGCCGCAAACCGCACCTCATTTGGACACTCCTAGCTCCTTCTACCTATATAAACACCTCCTCCCCCGAAATTCGCGGATGAAACCCTAACCTTCCCCCTCCTCGCGCCGCCGGACAAAGTCCGCCAGGCCGAACATGTCCGACCTGCCCCACCGCCACCACATGGCACTACGTGGTTCGCCCGGCCGCCTATCCCGCCGCCGGCCCGTCTCGGCCCAGGGCGGGCCCTCTCCGCCGCCAAACGGGCCGCGCCCCGCGCCCGCTCGCGCCGCCGCCTCCTTCGGCACCGGCCGCCCGATGCCGCCGCGTTTCTCGCCGCCGCCTTCGCCAACCACCGCGCGCCATCGCCGGACCTCGCCGCTCCGCCACGGCAAGCTCGCCGCTGGCGCCATCCTCCTCGCCGCCGCACGCGCTCCGCCTGCCGCGCCCGCGCGGCCTCCCCTCCCTCCGCCCCGCGCCCGAGGTCGCCGGGCGCCGCAGCCGCCGACCACGACGACCCGCGCCGGCGCTGCCTCACCTCGCTGCTTGGCACCTCATCCCGCCGCCGCGCCATGGCCGCTGCCGGCCCCGCAGCTCACCTCAGGCCCCGCCTCCAGCCAGATCCGGGCAGGAGCGCCCGGATCCGCTCCTCGCCGACCTCCTCCGTGGCCATCCTCGCCGGAGAAGACCCCTCCCTCGCCGGAGTTGACCTCGGGATGCGTGCCCCGTTGCCCTAGATCTAGATCTGCAGGGTAAAATTCGTCTAAGTCCTTCCCCCAGTATTTTTTTGGCTTTTTCATCGCATCATAACTCATCACCCGTTACTCCGATTTGTGCGTGTAGCATATCAAAATGTTCGTCTCGACGAGTACATCGTTTCATCTCATTGCATAATTTTCATTTGAGCTCATATTGATGCCCTAAATGCTGTTGGAAGAGGGCTATGTGAGTAATTTGTCAGATCTGTTTCAGCAAATGGCATTTTGTCATTTTTGCCATGATTAATGTGTGCATGCTATGATCCTGAGCTACATGTGTTTTGTTATATGCCATGCCATATTTACAGTGGTGCTTTCCATGTATTTTTGTGATATTTGTGGTGACTAGCACAAGCTTGCAAAGTAGCGTAATCGGTAATGCTGATTTCAGGGACTTAGAATTTCACTAAGTCCTTGTCCTAATTTTGTTGTTATGCCATATGTTCATGTTGTTTTCTAGTGATCCGTGCCTCTTTTGAGGATGATCAGTAAGGATGTTTTGTTAACATTGTTGTTCTCTATCCATCCATATCTTTGTTTGCATTTATGGAGCAACCTAGCTTGAGTCAATCGAGCTCTACTTTTGCTATAAAATGTTCCTGGCAGATCGTTGACATGATTAGCGATTTTTCCGAGGTTGTTGCTATTGATCTGTGCATGCTATGTTGTTGTTCTTGCCATGTCTAGCTTCTATGCCATGTATTCTTGATGGGTGTATGCTTAGTTTGTCAAGCAATGCTCTGTAGTGAGTGCATCGAGCTCGTAAACATGCCTACTCGTTAACTGATTTGCATGCTCCAGTTTTTTCACTAAGTCTGAGATCTGTTTATGTTTTGCCATGTTCACATGCTTGCAATTGTATTTTCTGATCCCTTTTGGCTCAAGGTCACTAAGGGACTTTTGTTATGTGATTTAAGTAGCTTCATGCCATGCCTTGCTTTGCCATGTTAAGTTCCTGTAGCATACAGTTTTCATGCTCCAAATTATGCTTCCTGATAATAAATCCCAGACTTGTGTTAATTTCACTAAGTCTGAAACCTGTTATCATTTGCACTTTTGCCATGCTTGTTTGGACCTGTTAATGAGTGAATTAGCCGTAGCTCAGTGTTCATCTTTTGTCAAGCATCCTGAGTGGATCCCTACCAGGTATTTTGTTGTCATGTTTGAGTGTTGTAGCATATTTATTTTGATGCATTTAGATGGTCACTTGCTGATTATCGCAGACCGGTGCCATATTTGTTTTGCTTGCCATTTCCAAACCATGCATCCGATTCCGGTGATCTTTATATCGATTTCAACCGAAATCACCTCACTTTTCCAGTGGCACTCTTGGATTTCCATGTTGAGGCCAGGTTCAATCATTCCTTGTCAAATCTTGCATATGCATCGCATACCGCATCCAGCATATCATACCATGTTCATGTGTTGGTTGTTTACTATGTTGTGTGCTTCTTTCCGGTGTTGCTTCTTTGGGTTGGTTCCATTAACGTCGCGTTTGTGAGGACCCGTTCGACTACGTCCGTTTGTCTTCTTCATGGACTCGTTCTTCTTCTTTGCGGGATTTCAGGCAAGATGGCCATACCCTTGAAATCACTTCTATCTTTGCTTGCTAGATGCTCGCTCTTTTGCTATGCCTATGCTGCGATACCTACCACTTGCTTATCATGCCTCCCATGTTGTTAAACCAAGCCTCTAACCCACCTTGTCCTAGCAAACCGTTGTTTGGCTATGTTACCGCTTTGCTCAGCCCCTCTTATAGCGTTGTTAGTTGCAGGTGAATATTGGAGCTTGTTCCATGTTTGGAACATGGATATTTTGTGGGGATATCACAATATCTCTTATTTAATTAATGCATCTATATACTTGGTAAAGGGTGGAAGGCTCGGCCTTATGCCTGGTGTTTTGTTCCACTCTTGCCGCCCTAGTTTCCGTCATATCGGTGTTATGTTCCCGGATTTTGCGTTCCTTACGCGGTTGGGTTATAATGGGAACCCCTTGACAGTTCTCTTTGAATAAAACTCCTCCAGCAAGGCCCAACCTTGGTTTTACCATTCGCCACCTAGCCTCTTTTTCCTTTGGGTTAGGCCAGCCCAAGGGTCATATTTATTTTAAACCCCCGGGCCAGTGCTTGTCTAAGTGTTGGCCCAACCCAGAGCACCGTGCGGGGACATCCCTTGGGAACTTGGGTTACGTTGGCTCCCGTATACTTAGCTTATCCGGTGTGCCCTAAGAACGAGACATGTGTAGCTCCTATCGGGATTGTCGGCACAGCGGGTGGTCTTGCTGGACTTGTTTTACCATTGTCGAGGATGTCTTGTAACCGGGATTCCGAGCCTGATCGGGTCTTCCCGCTAGAAGGAATATCCTTCATTGACCGTGAGAGCTTGTGATGGGCTAAGTTGGGACACCCCTGCAGGGTTTTCAACTTTCGAAAGCCGTGCCCGCGGTTATGGGCAGATGGGAATTTGTTAATGTCCGGTTGTAGAAAACCTGAAGTTGATCTTAATTAAAATACATCAACCGCGTGTGTTACCGTGATGGTCTCTTCTCGGTGGAGTCCGGGAAGTGAACACGGTGTTGGAGTTATGCTTGACGTAGGTTGTTCTAGGATCACTTCTTGATCATAGTTGTTCGACCGTGCTTTTGCCTTCTCTTCTCGCTCTCTTTTGCGAATAAGGTAGCCACCATATATGCTAGTCGCTTGCTGCAGCTCCACCTCATACCTTTTACCCTTCCTATAAGTTTAAATAGTCTTGATCGCGAGGGTGCGAGATTGTTGAGTCCCCGTGACTCACAGATACTTCCAAAACCAGTTTGCAGGTGCCGATGATACCGTGCAGATAACGCAACCAAGCTCAAGGAGGAGCTCGATGAAGATTTCGTCCTTTGTGTTGTATCATTCTAGTTGATCAGTAGTGGAGCCCAGTTGGGGTCGATCGGGGATTTGTGTAGCATTTGGGGTAGTCTTCTTTCATTTTGGTTCCGTAGTCGGACCTTGATTGTATCTGGTTGATGTAATGCTTTATCCATGGTATTTGTGTGAAGTGGCGATTGTAAGCCAACTATGTATCTCTTTCCCTTATGTATTACATGGGTTGTGTGAAGATTACCTCACTTGCGACATTGCTTTCAATGCGGTTATGCCTCTAAGTCGTGCTCCGACACATGGGAGATATAGCCGCATCGAGGGCATTACAAGTTGGTATCAGAGCCTTCCCCGACCTTAGGAGCCCCCTGCTTGATCGAATCGCTGACGTTATTGAGTCTAGAAATGTTTTGAGTCATTTAGGATTTATATATATCGGAGAGTTAGGAATTATTTTTACTCCTCAGTCCCTTCGTCGCTCTGGTGAGGCATCCTGACGTAGAGTTTTGACTCTTCTCTTCTCAAATTTCATCAAATTTTTTTTAGGATCACGCGGGTATCTTGGAATCGTTCTGATGGTTTTTGTGACGAGAACATTGTTCTTGGTGCCTCCTGACATTTAGGGGTTGTGGCAGTGTCCCGGGGAGTTGAGCTCCGAGGTGTTGTCGTCACAATTTTATCGTTGCAGTTCTGGAATACCTGAGTTTAGTTTCGCCGACATCGAAAATCTCTTTTATGTAGTTGTTGGTGAGATAACCTCGACGCCACCCAGTACTGGGGCGGGAGTTCAGGAGTACCGCCATAACTTGTATAACGGATGTTTTTTCGAAGGTTGAGGTAGACGATTTCCGAAGGTTTCTTGGTTATGTGTTGAAGGATGGATACAGCTGGATGTAGGATTTGCTAGTTTTGGGTGAGATATTATGCTTCCCCTGTATCCCCAACACCTGATTGCATAACTGGAAAGTTTTGGGAGTTTATAAGTGGGAATTCAAGTAGCTCTTAGGATATATTTCCGACAGATGTATGATATGAAATTGGGGTTCGACGTCTAGTAGTCCGCCTGTTCACGGTTGGTTTTACAGTGGTCTCGTTGTGTCTTAAAGAGTCCTTGGCTACGCCGACTCGGGGACGCTTCGTATGTCATGTGCACTGCCTTGTACATGATGGTGATGTACGATCGAGCCCGTGTAGGCCCCACCACGAAAACTTCGGACAAAATCTCTATCATATGTTTGTTCCGGCTTATTCTGCAAGCCAATCCTTTGTTTTGTTTTGAGATGTGGTATTCGAGTTGCTTCGAAGTCAAATGTTGATCCCATCCCTTGTCTAAGTGGTGTTCTCATATTCCTATGTGAATACTAATCCTTCTCGATCATCGAGTTTGTCATTTCAATTTCTTTTCACCGGCGTGTTTCTCTTCAAGTGGATCCGATCATTTCAACAACCGTAAGATCAAGTATCAGTTCTTCTCAATGGTGTTTGTTTCATCCGTCTCCTAGTTGCCTTTATTTTCCCGCCCACCCACCCTTTTTCCTCAAGGACTCAGATTTCTTAACCAAGTATCCTTTTATTCATGTGAAGTCTCTCCATCCTTTTCCTTCATGTTCTTACCCGGTGATTCTCATGAAGATTCTAACGGAGATTCAAGTTCATCATTCTTCGTGCTTTCCCTTCTCCGGTGGATTCAATTCGAGTTTTCGGTGTTGATCATATTCTTTTCTTTGTTTCTAATGGTATTCACATGTCGGTGCACCTCATAATCATTCCCCGCTTGCTATTCAATTGTTCCGGAGTGCTCAAGATATCTCGAAGATTCGTGTTTCCACTCTGCTTTCGTTCAAGATCTTTCGAGGATGTCACCTCATTCAAGCCATTTAATTCAACCGGTGGAATCTCTCTTTTCAAGCAATCATTTCAACGGTGTATCTTTTGAGTGGGCCCTAACCCACAGGTCTTTTTCTAGGATCTTACCTGACTCTTCTAATTCTACCGGAGCTATTCTAAAAATTTGTTTTTGAAGTTTGACGTAAGAATGATTTATCATCAGTCAAATGTCTTTCTCCAAGATCTCTCAATTTCTTTTCATCATTGGTTCAACTTTTATATTCTTCTTTATTCCAGAGTGTCTCAACAATTCACGGTGGTGTTTCTCATCGTCTTTCTCATCATTTGAAGGCCGAAGAAGAGTTTCTTTTAAATCTTGCCCCATTCTCGGCCATCATCTCATAATTGGTTTTGATTGTGAGAATCCTTTTGACCCATCCGGAGCTATTCAAGAGTCTTCTCAGTTTGTTTTTTCCGGAGTACATCATTTTAGGTTTATTCATTCTCAGAATTCAGTTATCATTCTCCAATATTAATGGTGCATCGTTCAAGTGATCTCTAATCAGTCATGATCCCTTCATTCTCATGTATCTAGATTGTCTCAAGAATCTTCGTTCTTTTTATAATTCTTCCCGGTGTTTCTTTATCTTTACTTCGTTCATTTCCAATTCTTATGGTGGTTCATTCAAGATTCTCTTCCATTGTTATCATATGAATTCATTCGTTGTTTCAATTCATACCGGTGGTTCGTTGAAGATCCCAAGTTTATGTCATATCTCTCTTAATCTTTCTACGAGAATAAGTAATATGTCAAATCCGTTGATTGTCATCAATTTAATTGGTGAAGGATAAGCATAATGTAATTCTTATTCTTGTTTCATCGGGTGAACTAAATTCCCTATTCCGGAGGCTCATCAAATTCCTGATTTCAATTGTTTCATCTTCTCTTTTTCCCGGAGTTCCAACCTTTTCAATTATTTCACCACGGAGATTCATCTAAATCGGTACAAGGATTCACCTTGTGTTTTCAATTTCTCTTTCTTTCCGTTTGATCATTCTTTTGTTTAATGGAGTTCTTCATGAAGGTTCTACATATTGGTTCATAAAGGATTTAATTCCTTCTCGAAGTGTTCATCAAGATTCTTTTCTGAGAAGTTCAAGCATTCTTCATCTTGCAATCCGGAGTGCAATTCTTTCTTCCGTATCATTGGAGGTGGCATTATGTCATTCTTCATAATTTGAATTCATGTTTCATGATTCACATGTTGTTAAGAATGAGTTATTTTAAATCCATCAATCTCGTCATTGGAGTTTTCTTGGGTTATTTTTCACCTAAAACCTTCCCTAAGGATTGTTGCTATTAATGGTGATTATAAATGATCCAAGTTCTTCATCTATCCTCCCGGTGATATAAGCTTCTGTTGACACACGAACACGTCACGTGTACCCTCTACGCCGGGGGTGATGCACCGCAGCTCACGTCGAAAGAGACCTGACTGACAGCGCGATACGCAACACAGTCGACGGGCGCTTTTGCAGACCCGAAAACCCCACACCCCGGGAGGGACCCCGTTAGGGAGTGCGGCGGCTATGGGCTGCCCTAGGTCGATTCGCTCGCCCCTAGAGCCTCGGGATTCGCAGCTCTCAAACACGAAGAACAGCGAAGAACGAGATAGAAAAACGGTGGAGAGATAAAATGTAGATGAAAAAGTAGTATATTGATTTGTTCAATTGTGTGTTGTTCAATCGGCCGTCACCCTCAACATATATAAGAGGCGGCTGGACTTCCCGTACAAGGAAAGGATTCATCTAGGATTTCCTTACAAGAAAAATTACATCAATTCACGTCCTAGAGTCCTAATTCTATTCCAACTCGGATTCAGTCTGAATCTGGCCCAAACTCTGTGTTCCTTCTTGCGCGGGCCGCCGGGCTTGCATATGATCTCCGATCGAGATGGCCCAAATATCAAACTTGTGCGCCTCGATGATAGGAACAACTCTCATGTTGATCACTTTTTCAAATAAGGCCATCTTGAATACTTTTCGAGGTCATCTTTATCTTCCAGTCGGACTCGGCCTTGCAGTAGACTGGATTATCCAAGTCTCGTAGTGAATTTGTAGGCTATATATTATCTCTGATGATGATGACTCCAAAATCAAAGTTTACCGTCTTGATGATACGCACAACTTCTGTATTGAACACTTCTTCATCCAAGGTCATTTTGATAAACTTTCGAGCACATGTTCAATTTCACTCGGACTTGAGCTCATCCACTCGGATATTAGACACTTTCACTCGGATCGTCCGATTGGACTTTTTCACTCGGAAGACAATCTTTCACTCGGATGACTTTATTTCCACTCGGATGACTATATTTCCACTCGGATGATTATATTTCCACTCGGAAGGCACTATCTTATTCAATCGGCAAGTTTTTCTCCCGATGGTAATCTTTTCACTCGGAATATTTTCACCTGGACGACAATTTCACTCGGATGATCATATTTCCACTCGGATGACTATATTTCCACTTGGATAATAATAAGTTCATTCGGTCAGGAAACTTCCACTCGACCGGTAAATTTTCACCCGACTGTAAACTTTCATTCAGATGGTAAACTTTTCACTCGGATTTCCGACTGAAAACATAGCCCGATCTTGATTTGTCTCTCCAGGCCTCATACGACCTCGGATTGAGACGAATTATATATGAAAATCGATCGTCTCGACGAGACGAAACTTTTCCATGTTGAAGGTTTTTCGATTCAAGGCCGTATTGATGGCCGAATTACTCGCGCAACCAATCAGACAAGTGTCTGGCACCTCGCGCCATATTTCCGTTGAGGTTCAGTCTGCAGTATATTGCCTCTAACTTTTGCATATGAACTCGGATTGAGATGATTTATATATCAAAATCAATTGCCTTGACGAGACGAAGACAATTCCTTAAGAGTGCTCCTTCATCCGAGGTCATCTTGAAGACGTGATTGGCCGCAAACCACTCGGAACATTGAACTATGCCACTCGGAGTATAGTTTCGGTCCGTAAGATAAAGTCGAATGAATGTAACCGAAACATCTAAGTGGTTCCACTCGGTGACGTGAATATTTTTATGCTGAAAACTCATTCACTCGAGACCATCTTCATTGCAATCTGTATCTTGCCAAAATCAGGTGTCAACACATGCCCCCTGTTTTTCGGCAAAGCTCGCACGCCGAAAAACAATATGCACAGTGTTTGTTCTAAGGACGATATCAACACTCCATCGGCCATTTATTTTTCTCAGGGCGACAATTATGTATCGGCCATGTTTGTGCTAAGGGCGATAATCGTATATCGACCATTGCCCACTTAGGCTTCCTGCCACACACTCGGGTGGTACTTCTTCAAATATTTGCCATTGAGAGCTCGAGGTAACAATGCCCCTTGTATTGATTCCACCAAATATGAATTTCCGGGAACAACTCTTGCAATTCTAAAAGGACCTTCCCAACTTGGAGACCACTTCCCGAATTTTCTATCTCTTGAACCAATCGGCAGAATCACTTTCCAAACGAGATCACCAACTTGAAAATTCTTCAACTTGACTTTCTTATTGTAAGCCCTTGCCACCCTCAACTTATCTCTCTCTATGGCATTCAAAGCAGCCAAACGTTTATCAGCAACCTCATCAATGTTGTCCATCATCAAGTTATAGAAGTCTATTGCCCATAAATCATTTTGTTTGGCTATTCTCAAAGCATTCAAATTTACTTCCACCGGTAAAACAGCCTCCTGACCATATACTAGCTCATATGGAGTCACTTTCGTAGCACCGTGCCTTGAGATTCTATGTGCCCATAATGCCTCAGACAACAAGTCATGCCATCTCCTTGGATTATCCTCAATCTTCTTCTTGATGAGCTTGATTAAAATTTTATTGCTAGACTCAGCTTGCCCATTAGCTTGGGCATAATATGGAGAGGAATTGAGCAACTTTATTTTATAAGATTCGGCAAACTCTCTGACTTGGTGTGACATGAAAGATGAACCTTGATCTGTAGTTAACGTTTGAGGAATACCGAATCTATGAATAATGTGCTCGGTTATGAATTGAATTACCTCCGTATGCATCATGTTCTTGAGAGGTACTGCTTCAGACCATTTAGTGAAATAATCAGTTGCCACCAATATGAACCGATGCCCTTTTGAGGAAGACGGATGGATTTGTCCAATGAAATCTAAACCCCAACCTCTGAAAGGCCACGGTTTGATAATAGGATGTAACATAGCAGCAGGAGCCAATTGAATATCACCAAACTTTTGACAAGCTTCACACCCCTTATAATATCTGAAGCAATCATTAATCATAGTCGGCCAATAAAACCCAGCACGTCGCAATAACCATTTCATCTTGGGAGCCGACTGGTGAGTGCCACAAATACCTTCATGTACTTCTCCCATAGCAACTCTTGCCTGGTCCTCGTCCAAACACTTTAGAAGAACATCATCGACGGTTCGGCGATAAAGACCATCATCTCTCATTGTATACTTGAAAGCCATACGCCAAACATCCCTGTCCACCCTTTCACTCAGATTGCACAAGTAATCAACAATGGGCTTCCTCCAGTCGGGATTGTCACCTGCACTAGACTTTTTGTTAATGGCCGAATCAGTGGGTTCAGGTTCGACCTCTCCCATATTGGCAAGACAAGACATCGGTCTTTGAGAGATATGAAACATGCCATGATCAACATGATATCCAGATGCTTGTAGTGCCAATTCATTTGCTTTCCAATTGTCATGTCTAGATATATGAGCAATGCTAAAGCAATCCAAAGTAGAAATTATATCTAGACATCTATCAAGATAAACATTAAGTGATTCGTCCAAACACTGAAAGACTTTGGATATTTGCTGCACCACTAGTAACAAATCACCATAAGCCTCAATATGTGTAGCACCTATAGCAAGTAACATCTCTAGGCCGAATAACAATGCTTCATATTCGGCTTGATTGTTTGTGCAAAATATTCTAAGCGGCATGAGGCTTCAAAAACAGCACCATGAGGAGATATATAAACAATACCAACACCTTGGCCATTGCTACAAACTGAACCATCAAAGTATAATCTCCATGGTACTAATGAAACAAGGTTCATATCAACATCATGCTTGTTATTAATCCGATGTTCAACAATGAAATTAGCAACAATTTGGCCTTTCATGGATTTTAGAGATTCATAAGCCAAATCATATTCAATCAAAGCATAAGCCCACTTGCCAATTCTACCACTAAGAATTGGCCTATGCAACATGTATTTAATGACATCGGTTTGACAAGCTACTACACAAACACTCGGCACTAAATAATGTCTCAGTTTTCTGCAAGCATAATATAAGCATAGACATAATTTCTCAATAAATGTATACCTTGTCTCTGCGTCCAATAAGCGGCGGCTCAAATAAGTGATGGCATGCTCTTTTCCTTCGGTCTCTTGAGTTAGAACAGCACCAATAACTCCTTCCTCTGCTGCAATGTAAAGTCTGAAGGGTTCCCTATGCTTGGGTGCTCTCATCACCGGAGGAGTGCACAAATAATTCTTGATCATATTAAATGCTTCTTGCTGTTTTGCCCCCCAAGTGAAATCGACATCATTCTTTAACCGAAGGATAGGAGTAAATGCATCAACTTTCCCTGATAGATTAGCTATGAACCTTCTCAAATAATTGACCTTGCCAAGGAACTTTTGCATATCTCTCTTGCATGTTGGAGCCTCCACCTTCTGTATAGCCTCTATCTTTTTGGGATCAATCTCTATACCGTCTTCATGAATAATGAAACCCAAAAACTTGCCAGCTGACACGCCGAAAGCACACTTCAAAGGATTCATTTTCAATCCATACTTTTTCATTCTTTCAAAAGCTAAACGCAAATCGGCCAAGTGAGATTCAAAAGCATCCAATTTGACAACAATATCATCAATATAAACTTCAAGTATGACACCGAGTAAATCATGAAAAATCAAATTCATAGCCCTTTGATACGTGGCGCCAGCATTTTTTAATCCGAATGTCATCACTGTCCACTCGAATAAACCAAGGAAACCAGGGCATCGAAAAGCTGTCTTGTACATGTCCTCTTCGGCCATAAAAATTTGATTGTATCTGACATTACCATCTAGAAAGCTAATAACCTTATGTCCAGAAGCATCATTAATAAGCATATCGGCTATTGGCATAGGATACTCATCTTTGGGTGTAGCCCTATTCAAATCTCTGAAATCAATGCACACCCTCAACTTGCCAGATCCTTTCTTCTCTACTGGGACAATGTTAGAAATCCACTCGGCATACCTGCAAGGTCGAATGAAATTAGCTTCAAGCAGTCGACCGATCTCTTCCTTGATCCGGTCATATGTTTTCGGATTAAATTTTCTGGCCGACTGTTTATAAGGTCTAAAACTGGCCTTTATAGTCAACCGATGCTCCACTAGCTCTCGGCTTAACCCTGGCATCTCATGATACTCCCATGCAAAGCAACAAACATATTCTTTCAATAGCTCGATTAACTTAGCTTTACAATCGGCTTTTAAATTTTTGTTTATAAATGTCGGTCGAGTGACTGAACCATCTCCAATATCTACCTCTTCTAACGGATCGGCTGATGTAAAACCCTGTCCAAGTTTATCCATGTCATCCAACTACTCTATAGACTCATACATATCGTTCTCATTGGTCCGATACTTTACAAGACGTTTTTGTAACCACTCGGAATTAGGATCCATTTAAACATATCATACCTTGGAGCCGATTGCATTCACTCGGCTTTAAAGAGACGGGCACAAAACCATTATTGGTTGCGCTGAGAAAATCAAATTCTGACAAGTCACGTCCCGTCAAGCAAGTAGCATTGGGATGTTGCCAATCCACCGATGCATCGGCCAAAGCAACACAGGCCGAGTTATCCGCGTGAATAACTTCCACTTCATCATCAACCCACTGAATCAAAAACTGGTGCATAGTGGATGGCACACACTGGTTTGCATGAACCCAATCGTGGCCTAGTATGACGTTGTAGTTACCTTGCACCTCAGCAACAAAGAATGCAGTAGCCAAAGTTTTGCTTCCGACTGTAAGCTCCACATACATCACACCTTTGGCTTCAGTTTTCTCTTTGCCTTCAAATCCATTGAGCACCATATTGGTCTTGATCAATTCTTCATCAGGCAAACCCAATCTCTTGAAGACTGAATAGGGCATAAGATTTACCACAGCACCACCATCGACAAGCATCCGAGTGAGCGGCGACCCATTGATATGACCTCTGAGATATAATGGTTTAAGATGCGTTACTAGTTCTTTTGGCTTCTCGAATATTGCGTTTTTAGGGCCAAAATCCAGCTGAGCCACCTCCCCTTCTTCATCTACAGCATGAAACTCAGCATGTAAGTAGTACACCATATTGATATCCATACCTTCATGAACCGGCACAGACTCATAGTCCAACATATCAGCCTCCTCCTCGAGTGCATCCACTGATTCTGAAATTTGTCCGAGTGAAGGATAAGTAAGAAGTGTCGCAGACGATGTCATATCTGTTGCATCGTCCTCCTTTGGTGATGTAGGTATTGCTGTGATAGATGTAGAAGCTACTGTATCTTGTATTTGTTTAGGCCTCCACACTTGTTTTGGTGGAACCATGGGTCGAGTGTCATTGAACAACTTATCCCTTTGTTTCTCGGCCTCCTGTTCTGCCATCTCTTGACTCCTTAACCTCTGTAGTTTCCTCTTTTGTGTCTTTGTTAGCCCTGGAGGACACCACTTCGGCTGAGTGTATTTAGGATCTCTCGTCTTTACCTGGCTGGTGCTTGCCTCATGGTCATTAGCCGAGTACTTTGGCGCGATAGCAAGTATCGGCTCAGTCGGATTGCTATGCACAATCGGCTGCTGTATGGCGAATGTTTCGGTGCCCAAGATAAGTGAGTCGACATCCATTTTCTCCTTACCTTTTCCCGACTCAACTACTGCAACACTTGGTGATTTAACATGCCATTCTTTTCGACTTTCCAGATGCATGAAATTTCCACCCAGGCGCACCTTTTTACTCTGATGGAATCCACTCGGATGGATATCACTCGGATGGAATTCAGTCGGATGGAATCTACTCGGCCACATTTTTTCACTCGGATAGCTTCCACCTGGGTGCATTCTTACACTCGGATAATTTCCATCCGGTCGCATGTTTTGACCAGCCGACCGATAGTTACCGATGTTCAGTCGGCCTCTATATGAATAGTCAAGTCGATCCCAAACAGATTGCGTATGCTCTTTTGGAAACGACACCCTTGGTCCACTCGGTTTCATATACTGACTGAACATATCAGTTGATGGTGACCTTGGTCGCTTCAGATGAGTCGGCCGATTAAAGCTAGAACCGGCCGACTGGTTGGTGTACTTGGACAGCAACATATCAAAAGTTGGCTTGATCCGCTTGCACTGTACTTTAACTTCATTCCTTTCCCACTTGCCAATTTCTGGACTCTTGGGCTTGACAAATCTCACATGAGCATTTTCTTGCACTTGCAGTTGCCCCCCGAGTGTAGAATTCTTGATGGTGATTTTGATCACTTCCTTGCCATCGAGTTGCTTACCAAGCACAACCTGTCTCCCCAAGACTTTGTTGTCCTCCTTGTCTTTCCTGGGCTCACCAACAATGACATTAGCTTTATTAGCAGATTCGGCTACCTCCGGCCGAATGAGTAGCTTCTTCCCCTCCAAATCCATGGTATTCATTGGAAAAGGCTGTTTATCAACTTGCATCTCAGAAAAGTTCAATCGTCCATCATTAATGGCCGATTGTATCTGTTGTCGAAAAACATTGCAATCGTTAGTAGCATGAGAAAAAGAATTATGATACTTGCAATAAGCACGCCGTTTTAGCTCTTCAAACGGTGGTAAAGTATGAGATATTCTAATAATCTTAGCCTGCAGCAAAGCATCAAATATTCTATCACACTTAGCAATGTTAAAAGTGAACTTCATCTCTTCATCACGATTCTTATGAATCGGTTTCAGATCATTGCAAGTAAAGGGTTTGGCCTTAGATGGCCAAACAAATTCAGTAGCAAAAATATCACCCTCATCGTCCGAATGATCACTGTCATATTCATCTTCGGACGATCGGCTTTGTATCTATGTACTTCTTTGAGATCTTTACTTCGGCTTTCCTGAGCCAAAGCCCTTTGTAAGACTTGTTGATATTTAAGAACTCATAACCTTCTAGGCTTTCTCTAATGGGAGTTCTCAAACCACTCAGCACTAGGTCTGCCAAGTCTCTCTCGGTTATCACCAAACTAAAACACCGGTTTTTTGTTTCTCTAAATCTCTTGACGTAATCGGAGACCGATTCATCATGCTTCTATTTAACCGATGTTAGATGTGATAACTTGAGTTCATTGTCTCCGCTATAAAAGTGATCATGAAATTTCTGCTCTAGCTGTGACTAAACCCGAATGGAACCATGTGGTAAAGAAGAAAACCATGAAAATGCAGTACCAGTTAAAGATAAAGGAAACAAACGCACTTTCAACTCATTTAGTGAGCCTGCTTCACCTAGTTGTGCTAAGTATTGACTAACATGCTCCCATGTGGTTTTTGTGCCCTCTCCATTGAACTTAACAAAATCTGGAATCTTATATCCCGGAGGGCACTAGATGGCATCAAAGTACTCGGGGTACGGCTTTTGGTAAATCCGATTCCGAGGTAACTCAACTCCAAAATTCTCTCTAAGCATCTTAGCCATCTCCTCTCTAAGATTAGCTAGACCATCATCCGTAGTGGACAATGAAGCTTGTGGCAGTGGCATAGAAGGAGTAGGGTTGCTAGTTGTGGGTAGGAATTGTGGCATGTATGTCGACCCATAATTTGGTAGTGGTCGAGTAGTTGTAGCTGTAGGTAGAGTTTGGTTCGGCGTTGCCACCGGACCTGTCATGCTCATAATAGGATTAATGGGTGTAGTCACAATCTGATTTGTTTGGGTAGGATAATAAGTCATCGGCACGGGAGGCGCCGATGCAATAGGTAAAGCCAGATTAGGGTTTTGCACACTAGCAGCTACACCATTATTACCACTAGACGATTGAGATATATTCTTCTGAGCATTAGTATTTTCTATAAAAGTTTGATAGACTAGATTGTTACCATCAGCAATACGACTTTCAATCTTAGCCCATTGCTCAGGAGAAAAGGCAGTACTTACAGAAGGCTTAACCTGTTCAGTTTGAAGAGGAGGGAACTTGATTTCTTCAATCGGAGTGATGTTGCCTTGGCGATCTTTCTTGAATTTTGCAAGGAACTCCTACAGGTCCTTCTCCTCGCGCGCCTTCTTGTACTCCTCATAGACTTGGCGATGATCGGCCGATATCTCATCAAGACTAGGCTTAATGATGTTATCGGCATCTACCTTAGATGGCTTGGGAAGATCGGACATGGTGGATGATGACGATTGATCTTCGGTCCCCAGCGGAGTCGCCAAAAAGTGTGTTGACACATGAACACGTCACGTGTACCCTCGACGCCGGGGGTGATGCACCGCAGCTCACGTCGAAGGAGACCCGACCGACAGCGCGATATGCAAGACAGTCGACGGGCGCTTTTGCAGACCCGAAAACCCCACACCCCCGGGAGGGACCCCGTCAGGGAGTGCGGTGGCTATGGGCTTCCCTAGGTCGATTCGCTCGCCCCTAGAGCCTCGGGATTCGCAGCTCTCAAACACGAGGAACAGCGAAGAACGAGATAAAAAAATGGTGGAGAGATAAAACGTAGATGAAAAAGTAGTATATTGATTTGTTCGATTGTGTGTTGTTCAATTGGCCGTCACTCCCAACATATATAAGAGGCGGCTGGACTTCCCGTACAAGTAAAGGATTCATCTAGGCTTTCCTTACAAGAAAAGTTACATCAATTCACGTCCTAGAGTCCTAATTCTATTCTAACTCGGATTCAGTCTGAATCTGGCCCAAACTCTGTCTTCCTTCTTGCGCGGGCCGCCGGGCTTGCATATGATCTCCGATTGAGATGGCCCAAATATCAAACTTGTGCGCCTCGACGATACGAACAACTCTCATGTTGATCACTTTTTCAAATAAGGCCATCTTGAATACTTTTCGAGGTCATCTTTATCTTCCACTTGGACTCGGCCTTGCAGTAGACTGGATTATCCGAGTCTCGTAGTGAATTTGTAGGCTATATATTATCTCTGATGATGATGACTCCAAAATCAAAGTTTACCGTCTTGATGATACGCACAACTTCTGTATTGAACACTTCTTCATCCAAGGTCATTTTGATAAACTTTCGAGCACATGTTCAATTTCACTCGGACTTGAGCTCATCCACTCGGATATTAGACACTTTCACTCGGATCATTCGATTGGACTTTTTCACTCGGAAGACAATCTTTCACTCGGATGACTTTATTTCCTCTCGGATGACTATATTTCCACTCGGAAGGCACTATCTTATTCAATCGGCAAGTTTTTCTCCCGATGGTAATCTTTTCACTCGAAATATTTTCACCTGGACGACAATTTCACTTGGATGATCATATTTCCACTCAGATGACTATATTTACACTTGGATAATAATAAGTTCATTCGGTCAGCAAACTTTCACTCGACCGGTAAATTTTCACCCGACTGTAAACTTTCATTCGGATGGTAAACTTTTCACTCGGATTTCTGACTGAAAACATAGCCCGATCTTGATTTGTCTCTCCAGGCCTCATACGACCTCGGATTGAGACGAATTATATATGAAAATCAATCGCCTCGACGAGACGAAACTTTTCCGTGTTGAAGGTTTTTCGATTGAAGGCCGTATTGATGGCCGAATTACTCACGCAACCTATCAGACAAGTGTGTGGCACCTCGCGTCATATTTCCGTTGAGGTTCAGTCTGCAGTATATTGCCTCTAACTTTTGCATATGAACTCGGATTGAGATGATTTATATATCAAAATCAATTGCCTTGACGAGACGAAGACAATTCCTTAAGAGTGCTCCTTAATCCGAGGTCATTTTGATGACGTGATTGGCTGCAAACCACTCGGAACATTGAACTATGCCACTCGGAGTATAGTTTCGGTCCGTAAGATAAAGTCGAATGAATGTAACCGAAACATCTAAGTGGTTCCACTCGGTGACGTGAATCTTTTTATGCTGAAAACTCATTCACTCGAGACCATCTTCATTGCAATCTGTATCTTGCCAAAATCAGGTGTCAACAGCTTCTCGTCTCCTTGTTCATATCAATCCAATTCTTCTTTCCGTGAGTGGCGGGTTGTCACCTCATAATTCGAGATGTATTCCATAAGACCATATCAAGATTATCCTTTCCATTGTTGGTTTTCCAACAACTCCGGTCTAGCATTTGTTGTAAGCGTGCTCTCTCAAGATCTTGTTTTCCCTTCGTTCATTCCAGTCCATTCTCACTTTTGTTCCGGAGGCATTGTATTGTTGCTCTCTTCAACCCATATTCTTGTTTTGTTAGGATCGTGTTCTTTTCTTGGTTTATCCATTTAACCGGAGTATTGTGCCCCTTTGCTCAAGTTCTTTCATTTTATCAAGTCTTTCATCTCTTTTCAACCGGAATGCTACCCGAATCGGTTCTACCTTTTCCTCTTCCTTAACGGAGTACTTTCAAATTTGTTCATCTCCGTTGTATTCTTTTCTCGAAACGGCTTAACCTTTGCAAGGTTCTTTGGTTTCACTCATTTGTCAAAGAAGCAACTTAGTTTTACCTCTTCTATTTCTCTTCCGTTTTCCCTCCGGTGCCATTCTAGATCTCGGGACGAGATCCTCTCGTAGTGGTGGAGTGTTGTGACGCCCCGAGTCTGATGTGCCAGGTGTCCTCCAGTTATTCGCTGTTGTTGCGTTGTCATTGCTTGCGTGTCATGCATTGCATATCGTGTCATCATGTGCATTTCATTTGCATACATGTTCGTCCCATGCATCCGAGCATTTTCCCCGTTGTCCGTTTTGCAATCCGGCGCTCCTATGTCACCTGGTGTCCCTTTCTACCTTTTTTCGTGTGCAGGTGTTAAAAGTTTTCAGATTGGACCGAGACTTGTCTTGCGGCCTTGGTTTACCACCGGTAGACCGTCTGTCAAGTTTCGTGCCATTTGGACTTCGTTTGATACCCCAACGGTTTACCGAGGAACCGAAAAGGCCTTGTGAGTGTTGCAGCCCAACACCCTTCCAATTTGGCCCAAAACCCACCTAAACCTCCTCCATCATCTCAGTCGTTCGATCACGATCGCGTGGCCTCAAACCGCACCTCATTTGGACACTCCTAGCTCCCTCTACCTATATAAACACCTCCTCCCCCGAAATCCGCGGACGAAACCCTAACCTTCCCCCTCCTCGCGCCGCCGGACAAAGTCCGCCAGGCCGGACATGTCCGACCTGCCCCGCCGCCGCCACGTGGCACCACGTGGTTCGCCCGGCCGCCTCTCCCGCCGTCGGCCCGTCCCGGCCCAGGGCGGGCCCTCTCCGCCGCCAACCGGGCCGCGCCCCGCGCCCGCTCGCGCCGCCGCCTCCTTCAGCATCGGCCGCCCGACGCCGCCGCCTTCGCCGACCACCGCGCGCCATCGCCGGACCTCGCCGGTCTGCCGCGGCAAGCTCGCCGCCGGCGCCATCCTCCTCGCCGTCGCACACGCTCCGCCTGCCGCGCCCGTGCGGCCTCACCTCCCTCTGCCCCGCGCCCGAGCTCACTGGCCGCCGCAGCCACCGGCCACGACGACCCGTGCTGACGCTGCCTCACCTTGCCGCTCAACACCTCATCCCGCCGCCGCGCCATGGCCGCTGCCGGCCCCGCAGCTCACCTCAGGCCCCGCCTCCGGCCAGATCCGGGCAGGAGCGCCCGAATCCGCTCCTCGCCGACCTCCTCCGCGGCCGTCCTCGCCGAAGAAGACCCCTCCCTCGCCGGAGTTGACCTCAGGATGCGTGCCCCATTGCCCTAGATCTAGATCTACAGGGTAAAATTCGTCCAAGTCCTTTTCCCCCTAGTATTTTTTTGGCTTTTTCATCGCATCATAACTCATCACCCGTTACTCTGATTTGTGCGTTTAGCATATCAAAATGTTCGTCTCGACGAGTATATCATTTCATCTCATTGCATCATTTTCATTTGAGCTCATCTTGATGCCTGAAATGCTGTTGGAAGGGGGCTATGTGAGTAATTTGTCAGATCTGTTTCAGCAAATGGCATTTTGTCATTTTTGCCATGATTAATGTGTGCATGCTATGATCCTGAGCTCTACATGTGTTTTGTTATATGCCATTCCATCTTTACAGTGGTGCTTTCCATGTATTTTTGTGATATTTGTGGTGACTAGCACAAGTTTGCAAAGTAGCGTAATCGGTAATGCTGATTTCAGGGACTTAGAATTTCACTAAGTCCTTGTCCTGATTTTGTTGTTATGCCATATGTTCATGTTGTTTTCTAGTGATCTGTGCCTCTTTTGAGGATGATCAGTAAGGATGTTTTGTTAACATTGTTGTGATCTATCCATCCATGTCTTTGTTTGCATTTATGGAGCAACCTAGCTTGAGTCAATCGAGCTCTATTTTTGCTATAAAATGTTCCTGGCAGATCGTTGACATGATTAGCAATTTTTCCGAGGTTGTTGCTATTGATCCGTGCATGCTATGTTGTTGTTCTTGCCATGTCTAGCTTCTATGCCATGTATTCTTGATGGGTGTATGCTTAGTTTGTCAAGCAATGCTCTGTAGTGAGTGCATCGAGCTCGTAAACATGCCTACTCGTTAACTGATTTGCATGCTCCAGTTTTTTCACTAAGTCTGAGATCTGTTTATGTTTTGCCATGTTCACATGCTTGCAATTCTATTTTCTGATCCCTTTTGGCTCAAGGTCACTAAGGGACTTTTGTTAAGTGCTTTAAGTAGCTTCATGCCATGCCTTGATTTGCCATGTTAAGTTCCTGTAGCATACAGTTTTCATGCTCCAAATTATGCTTCCTGATAATAAATCCCAGACTTGTGTTAATTTCACTAAGTCTGAAACCTGTTATCATTTGCACTTTTGCCATGCTTGTTTGGACCTGTTAATGAGTGAATTAGCCGTAGCTCAGTGTTCATCTTTTGTAAAGCATCCTGAGTGGATCCCTACCAGGTATTTTGTTGTCATGTTTGAGTGTTGTAGCATATTTATTTTGATGCATTTAGATGGTCACTTGCTGATTATCGCAGACCGGTGCCATATTTGTTTTGCTTGCCATTTCCAAACCGTGCATCCGATTCCGGTGATCTTTATATCGATTTCAATTGAAATCACCTCACTTTTCCAGTGGCACTCTTGGATTTCCATGTTGAGGCCAGGTTCAATCATTCCTTGTCAAATCTTGCATATGCATCGCATACCGCATCTAGCATATCATACCATGTTCATGTGTTGGTTGTTTACTATGTTGTGTGCTTCTTTCCGGTGTTGCTTCTTCGGGTTGGTTCCATTAACGTCGCGTTTGTGAGGACCCGTTCGACTATGTCCGTTTGTCTTCTTCATGGACTCGTTCTTCTTCTTTGCGGGATTTCAGGCAAGATGACCATACCCTCGAAATCACTTCTATCTTTGCTTGCTAGATGCTCGCTCTTTTGCTATGCCTATGCTGCGATACCTACCACTTGCTTATCATGCCTCCCATGTTGTTAAACCAAGCCTCTAACCCACCTTGTCCTAGCAAACCGTTGTTTGGCTATGTTACCGCTTTGCTCAGCCCCTCTTATAGCGTTGTTAGTTGCAGGTGAATATTGGAGCTTGTTCCATGTTTGGAACATGGATATTTTGTGGGGATATCACAATATCTCTTATTTAATTAATGCATCTATATACTTGGTAAAGGGTGGAAGGCTCGGCCTTATGCCTGGTGTTTTGTTCCACTCTTGCCGCCCTAGTTTCCGTCATATCGGTGTTATGTTTCCGGATTTTGCGTTCCTTACGCGGTTGGGTTATAATGGGAACCCCTTGACAGTTCGCTTTGAATAAAACTCCTCCAGCAAGGCCCAACCTTGGTTTTACCATTCGCCACCTAGCCTGTTTTTCCCTTGGGTTAGGCCAGCCCAAGGGTCATCTTTATTTTAAACCCCCGGGCTAGTGCTTGTCTAAGTGTTGGCCCAACCCAGAGCACCATGCGGGGCCGTCCCTTGGAAACTTGGGTTATGTTGGCTCCCGTACGCTTAGCTTATCCGATGTGCCCTGAGAACGAGATATGTGCAGCTCCTATCGGGATTGTCGGCACAACGGGTGGTCTTGCTGGACTTGTTTTACCATTGTCGAGGATGTCTTGTAACTGGGATTCCGAGCCTGATCAGGTCTTCCCGCTAGAAGGAATATCCTTCGTTGACCGTGAGAGCTTGTGATGGGCTAAGTTGGGACACCCCTGCAGGGTTTTGAACTTTCGAAAGCCGTGCCCGCAGTTATGGGCAGATGGGAATTTGTTAATGTCCGATTGTAGAAAACCTGAAGTTGATCTTAATTAAAATACATCAACCGCATGTGTTACCGTGATGGTCTCTTCTCGGCGGAGTCCGGGAAGTGAACACGGTGTTGGAGTTATGCTTGACGTAGGTTGTTCCAGGATCACTTCTTGATCATAGTTGTTTGACCGTGCTTTTGCCTTCTCTTCTCGCTCTCTTTTGCGAATAAGTTAGCCACCATATATGCTAGTCGCCTGCTGCAACTCCACCTCATACCTTTTACCCTTCCTATAAGCTTAAATAATCTTGATCGCAAGGGTGCGAGATTGCTGAGTCCCCGTGACTCACATATACTTCCAAAACCAGTTTGCAGGTGCCGATGATACTGTGCAGATGACGCAACCAAGCTCAAGGAGGAGCTCGATGAAGATTTTGTCCTTTGTGTTGTATCGTTCTAGTTGATCAGTAGTGGAGCCCAGTTGGGGTCGATCGGGGATCTGTGTAGAATTTGGGGTAGTCTTCTTTCATTTTGGTTCCGTAGTCGGACCTTGATTGTATCTGGTTGATGTAATGCTTTATCCATGGTATTTGTGTGAAGTGGTGATTTTAAGCCAACTATGTATCTCTTTCCCTTATGTATTACATGGGTTGTGTGAAGATTACCTCACTTGCGACATTGCTTTCAATGCGGTTATGCCTCTAAGTCATGCTCCGACACATGGGAGATATAGCCGCATCAAGGGCGTTACACTTGCTCTCATCACAAATGAGATTGTCGGCTTAGGAAGTGAAGAGATGACCGAAAGATTCACCATCAAGAAGATCGCAAGAGCCTTGGATGGAAAATATGATACCGTGTGCACATTCATCCAAATGATGCCCAATTACAAAGATCTCAAGCCAACGGAAGTCATTGGAAGAATTGTTGCTCATGAGATGTCACTCAAGGATAAGGAAGAGCTTCACAATAAGTCAAGTGGTGCTTAAAAAGCCTCATGTGATGCTCCCACATCATCAAGTGAGAAACAAGCCTTCAATGAAGAATTGAGCCCAATGGTGAAGAATTTCAACAAGTTCTACAAGAATACAAGCAAGGAAAGAAGTTCCAAGTCAAGGTCCTACAATGACAAAAGATCTTCAAGTCGTGAACATAATTGCTACAATTGTGGAAGACCCGGACACTACTCCAATGGGTGTACGGCTCCCTACAAAAGAAGAGAAGATTCTCCCAAAATAAGAAGTAGGAGAGAAGAATCACCACCCAGAGAGAGAAGGAGTAGAGATGACTGTTATGAACGAAGAACATCACGGAGAAGCAAGGATTTGGAAATGAAGGAGAAATCATCAAGGAGCTACACAAAACAAAGACATTAAGCTCACGTTGGTCAATGGGTATCCAACTCCGACTCCGACAATCACTCCGAGAGAAGTTATCTCTCCGACTTTGAATATACTCAAGATGAAGGTGTTGCCAGTCTAGCACTTGTGTCTACCAACTCCTACGACATATTTGAGTCACCAAATGAAGGAATTGGAAGATGCTTCATGGCTAAAGGCCCAAAGGTATCCCACCCCGAGTATGTTGATTTCAATAGTGATGAGGATGACTTGCTAGGTGATGATGATTTAATGGTTGACAATTCTAGTGATGAAAACTATGAACTTGCTATTAATCATGCTAATCAAGATAAAACGAATGACGATGATAAGAAGGAGACTGAGCGTCTAACTAAAGAACTAAACACTCTTAAGTTAGCTCATGAATCTACCTTGGAAAATCATCGAGAGCTTTTAAAGACTCATGAGAAGTTACGTTATGAAAAGCTCAACCCTGAGCAAGAGTATGGGTTCTTAAAAGCGATCAATGATGATCTTCGCAAGAAAAGTTCTTCTTACATTGCCAAGCGTTTACTCTTGTCTACTTACATGCCACAAGTTAAATCTAGCAACAAGAGTAAGAAAGATTCTTCTTCTAGTTGTAACAATAATCATGATAAACCCAATGATGTTTCTTCTAGTAGTTCTCTTGATTCCACTAATGATTCTCTTAGCGAAGTTACACTTGAGCAAGAAAATAGCTTATTGAAGGGAATTATAGAGAAAGGTGTTTACAAGAGCCTTGCCAGAAGTAAGCAATTTAAGGAAATTATACGCAAGCAAGGAAGACACCGGAAGAATCAAGGTGTTGGTTTTGAACGAAAATTCAATGCCAATGGAGTTGAGTGGGAAGAAGATCAATACCCCAAGACGAAATTTGTTCCTCAACAAGAGAAGTATGATCCTACTTCTTTCCAAGGAATACAAGCTCAAGATGATCTTCCGCCACAAGACCACAAGCAAAAAGGAAAGGACAAGCTTCAAGAGGAGATTGATGCATTTGAGGAAGCTCCCAAAGCCTTGGTCAAGTGGGTTCCCAAGACTACATCAAGTTCTACTTCATCAAGTATGACTAAAACTCCAAGGATGCCCATCAAGATGGTGTGGATCCCGAAGAAGAAGAACTAGGGAGTTCTTGAGGGTGACTCCGCCAACATACTTCACTCATATCATTTTGGCGAGGACAAGTGGAAACAACTTCCACATATTGCACTAGTTCAAGGAGTCACAAACCCTCTTGTTGGTAAGACAAGGGACAAGATAACCTAATACTTTCATGGGCATCATCCTATGTGAACATGACTCTATGTTTATGGATAGCCTTGTTTGTTCCTTGTGGGACTAACCCGTGTAGGTATTGAAAGTGCAACTCACTCTAATGGATTGCTCCAAATGATCTACATCAACATTGAGCATCTACAACTTCAACACCTACATGAAGTCATCATCGACAAAACCCAAGGTTAGTTCATCCCTCTAAGGGGGGATATCACATCTAGGGGGAGCTTTACTCTAATCAATTGAGCTAAAGCATCTCTAATGGCGTGAACACAACAATTCTTTATGTAAAAGTGGCAACCACACTTGTGCTTAAGCGATGAGTATGACCTACTATCAAATGTTCTCATTTGACTCCTCAGTCAATATACTCATATATAGATAACCTACTCATCGCAAATTGCTTGATCGATACTAGAGTGATTGTGCATGCTTTGTCGCATATTTCATTTGCCATCTTATTGTGTGAGCATGTTGGTTGCATATCTTACTCATTCGAGGACATCCATTTGTTGCTTTGATTGTTTGGCCTTTTCTCTTTTGCCAAATGGATGGAAAATAATGCCTAAGAACCTCCTCTAGCTATCTATGCTTTTCTCGTCTCAAACTCTATTCATGCTACATAACAAAGTTTGATCAAGTCAGATTCGAACCACTCTGTGTGAGGAGCACTCGGAGTCCCTGATTCGTCATAGACTTAAACTTCCAAAACCTATTTGTGCATTTCGGTGTGAATGAGTCATCCACTTCGGTCACACCGAGTTCATTAAGTTTATCTAGGTTTTCAACCTCGGTGCAACGGATTTGAACTTTTCGGTCACACCGAGTTGCAGTAACCGCTCGCGATTCTGCATCTCGGTGCCACCGAGTTGTTCCACTCGGTCACACCGACATGGTCGGGATATATATACTCACGGGTTGAATTTTGAAAATTTCTCCAAAACTCTTCACCCCGCGCGTGTCCTGCTCTGCCTCCTCGGGTCTACGGATCCTCTCCTCGCTGCCAGCGACCTCCCACCGTTGGTTTCCATCGCCCTCAACGGAAATCTGCCCCACCGTTGTCGCCGTAGCGAACTCCCGCGAACTAGGGTATAGTTCGACCTTTTGTGCAATTCTTTTACCTCTGATTCATAGCACATTGTTTTGCCATGATCCTTACCACGTATGCAAACACTCTATCCACTAAAAACATCCTTTAGGTTTAATTCGATTTGAAAATTTAGGGTTAGGTCTCCGTCGAACTCATCTCTGACCGACCGAGTTGTAGAAATCGGTCTCACCGATTTGGCTTAGGCCATAGCACATGCATTTTCGGTCTGACCGAAAATTGCAAATCGGTGTGACCGAGTTCGATTCTTTGTGAAAGCCTAGCAGTCTCGGTGCCACCGAACTGTGACTCGGTCTGACCGAGTTCACTAGTTTAGGTTCCAAAAGCTGCTTCGGTATCATCGAGTTTACAAATCGGTCACTCTGAAATGCTTTCTATGGAGAACTAAAACTAAGTTTTTAGTCATTTGTTTTGCAAAATCTCTGCACTTTGTGATGCTCATCCACTCTACCTTATCTACATCTATTCACAGGGTCTGCTGTCAGTAAGTTTGCAAATATGTCTGATCAAAGTGACCGTTAGAACAGGTTTGAGAAACATGTGCAGCTGAGTGAGGGTTCAGATCCCTCAAGCACTTGTGATGACGGCAACAGGAGCACTCCAAGTAACTTGCCAAAGGCAGCCACCAGATCTAGGAAGAAGAGAACCTCAAATTCAGAGGATGAGGGCTATGTGGCTACTGAGGAGGAAGTAAGCTCCAAAAAGAAGGTGCTGAAAAAGGAGTATGGCACAACTACTACAGTTAAGCCAGGGATGAATAAGAAGGCTCTAGCAAGAAGGATTCCTATGTCTAAGGCCAGAGCCTCCACTCAAGAGACAATGGAGTTCACTCTTGAACCCAAAGAAGGTGGAGAAGGCAATAAGAGGAAGGAGAGGGTCAAGAAGACCACTCCCAGAGTTCTAGGGAGATCATCCATGTTCAAGGATCCCGTAGAAGAAGAAGAGGAAGAGGATGCTCCAGCACCCAAAGCTCAAAAGCTTATGAGAGATGCTATAAAGTCAGGGGTTGAAACATCAAAGCCCAAAGCTGCTCCGAAAGCTCAAGCTCAGAAGCCCACTAAGCCCAAGAGGAACACCAAAAGTATTCCTGCTGAAGAGAAGAACAAGGCCCCAGTGCCTGAAGCTGAAGAAGAGGATGATGAATCCCATGTGTTGATAAAGTTGAAACCCAAGATCCTAGACCACAATGATACTCATCCAGTGGTTGAAGACATGCACATCAGAAAAGATGCTGGACTGAGATTGTGGAGACAGTCTGATCCCTATGCTGTGAGGAGAAGGACTGAAGTTGACTACAGGTTCCACACAAAAGAACAACAAGACTTCTATGAAACTATTTTTCTTGACAAGAAGCCCATTGTGTGTGACATGAGATGGGTTGATTGGGAATTCATCAAGGAGAATGAGGATCACTTCCTAGGAGTATATTACAGTTTCAAAGCATGTGGAGTCGATGAGTTTGTTGGACAGAAGCTCACAAAATGGAATGATGAGCTGATCATGCAGTTTTACTCCACTGCTCACTTTTACCCAGATGGGAAGATCATTTGGATGTCAGAAGGTACTAGGTACCAGTCCACTATTGAAGAATGGGCCAAGCTGATAAATGCCCAGAGGAACATGAGGATGACTTGGATGTGTATGCCAAGAAGAAGAAAGACCACAACTCTATGGCAAACATGTACAAGGAGATCCTAGATAAAGCTTTGGAGAATCACAAGCTTGGATCAGTACACTACTTGTTGTCTGGTCTGCCTACCATCAACTGGATCCTTAGGCACACATTGCTACCCAAGTCAGGAGATCACAAGATGATCAGAGGGCATTCTATCAACCTGCTACAGCTTTTTGATGTCCCTTAGAAGTTCAAGGTCATGAGTCTGATTGTAGAGACAATCAAGAGGACTGCTACTGACCAGAAGAGAAGCTGTGGGTATGCTCCACACATTCAGGAGCTCATCAACTCCAAGATGGGCACAGGAACATATCTGTTGGATAAGGAGCATCTACCCTTATATCCTGATTTTGAAGACAACACTGTAGTGATGAATGAGGAGGAACCATAATCAGCTCAAGCACAGGAGAAGAGAGCCAAAGCAAAGGCTGAGAAAGCTGCCAAGATGCCATGTGTTGAAGAGGCATCTCAAGTTTTCCTAAAGAGCAAGCAAGATCAACTTGCATATCTGATTCAGTACACTGAGGATTGAGAAGGGCTTGGCCACCCTGACTCAAAACCAGGAGAGCTTGGAGAGGATCGTAGAAACCAGATTTTATGATCTTGATCTAAAGGTAACTGAGATTCAAACAGCAGTTGAGCAGCTCCAGGAGGAATAAGAATAAAAGAGATGGAAGGCAACTATTGATGCATTTCAGCGAGTGCCTAGAGGAAATAGGTCTACTGCAGTGCATGTACCTGATACAAGAGCCACAACATTAGCACTAGCAGCCACAGCCTTAGTACCACCTCCAGCAACCACTCCACCAGCTCCAACTACGTCAACGAATGCCTTTGTCCTTGGAGTTCTCTCTACACCACCTCCCGAAGACCAATCCCGAGAGACGCATAGCACTATGCATATTTGAAATTTTTGGTAACTTGTTGCCAAAGGAGGAGAAATATGTATAGATCATAGGCTTCAAGAGAGTGTTTTGCTTCTTTGCCTTTTGGTTGAAATTTTTATTGTATGCCTGTGTGAGATACTTGATGTCCTTGTGTGATATACTTGTGTGATCATGTGATTGATCATATGATACTTTAATGCTTGCTTGGATGATACTATCTTTTATATCTCTATATGATCATTTACTTTGCTTGGTGATGAGTGCATGCTTTTAAGTTATATCATTTTGAGCAATCCACCAAGATGTGTGTGACATGGAAGAGTTACCCATGATCCTAATCGATTGTGCATTCGCATTCAAAAGCAAACTTTGAATAATGCACAAATTTAGGTGGAGCTCTTGCTTATCACATACTTCTCAAAACGATGATGTATTTCAATCTTATTATCATTTGTTGAAGCTTTGATCTATCTGTTGTCATCAATTACCAAAAAGGGGGAGATTGAAAGTGCAACTATCCCTAGGTGGTTTTGGTAATTCCTCACAACATATAGCTCATTGAGCTAATACTATTCCGAGATAAATATTTTAGGAAAGCTCAATGATTGGCATGGGATGGATTAGAAATGTGGACCCCTCAAAATGCTAAGGACAAAAGATTGGCTCAAGCTCTAAAGCTCAAGACTCTACATTTTACCTTTTAGTGATCCAAGATCACATTGAGTCCATAGAAAAAACCAATACTATTAAAAGGGGATGAGGTGTTGCTTAATGGGTTACTTGCTCAAAATGCTTAGTGATATGCTCCAAAATCCTCAACCACTTTCTCATATCCACATATGTCCCAAACCAAAAGTCAAACTCGACCCCACCGAAACTTTCCATCCGGCACCACCGAGTTCAGTTGACATAGCCAATGCCACAAAACCCTAGTCACTTCGGTCCCACCGATAGGGATCTCGGTCTCACTGAGATGGGATTTCAAACTCTCTTTTTCCCTTCATAACTTTTTGGTCTAACCGAGATGAGTGATCGGTCCCACCGATTTCGCAATGCAAACTCTTAGTTTCCCCTTCGTAACGTTTCGGTCCAACCGAGATGAGCGAATCGGTCCCACCGAGTTTGCCTGACCAACTCTCTATTTGCTTATTACCAAAATCGGTCGCACCAAGTTTGTGTAATCGGTCTCACCGAGATTACATTATGCCCTAACCCTAATGAAATCGGTCCCATTGAGTTGACATGTCGGTCCCATCGAAAATCCTAACGTTCACATTATGAACTAAATCGGTCTGACCGAGTTTTCTGATTCGGTCCCACCGAGTTTGGTAAATTGTGTGTAACAGTTAGATTTTGTGTGGAGGCTATATATACCCCTACACCCACTCTTCATTCAGGGAGAGAGCCATCAGAACATGCCTACACTTCCATCATACATTTTCTGACAGAGAACCACCTACACTTGTGTTGAGCTCAAGATATTCCATTCCAACCACATAAATCTTGATCTCTAGCCTTCCCCAAGTTGCTTTCCACTCAAATCATCTTTCCACCAAATCCAATCCTATGAGAGATAGTTGAGTGTTGGGAGACTATCATTTGAAGCACAAGAGCAAGGAGTTCATCATCAACACCCCATCTATTACCTTTTGGAGAGTGGTGTCTCCTAGATTGGTTAGGTGTCACTTGGGAGCCTCCATCAAGATTGTGGAGTTGAACCAAGGAGTTTGTACGAGCAAGGAGATCACCTACTTCATGAAGATCTACCCTAGTGAGGCAAGTCCTTCGTGGGCGATGGCCATGGTGGGATAGACAAGGTTGCTTCTTTGTGTACCCTTCGTGGGTGGAGCCCTCCGTGGACTCGCACAACCGTTACCCTTCGTGGGTTGAAGTCTCCATCAACGTGGATGTATGATAGCACCACCTATCGGAACCACGCCAAAAATCTCTGTGTCTACATTGCATTTGCTCCCTCCAAACCCCTCCCATTACCTTCATGTGCAATGTTTTACATTCCGCTACTATACTCTTAGACATGCATGTGTAGGTTCTTTACTTGACTAGTGCTAAGTTGCTAAAATCTGCCAAGACTTAAAATTGGGAAAAGGCTAGATTTTTATTTGGTCAAGTAGTCTAATCACCCCCTCTAGACATACTTTTGATCCTACACTATTGATGATCTTTCTCGAACCGCCAGCGACCACTGGCCCAGATCCCTGCCTCCGCCGCCCCGCCCTCCCCTCGACCTCACACCACTGCCGTGCTTGGCAGCGCCCCCCGGCTATCCCTTTAATCCTGGCCGACCTCCAGATCGGGCGCCAGCATCTCTAGGCCCCACACACCCATAAGATAAACACTGAGGCGCTGCTTCCCGGGCGTAATAGGCGAACTAGAGCATGTTACGCCGGGGCATGTTTCCTTTAATTGGAAATGAACTGACCAGGAATTGAAATCCAGGGGGGCGACAGACCTCTAGTTAGGGTGAAATAGTATATGAGGAGAAACCTTGTGCATCGCGGGTTACTAGGAACATCTAGTATCAATAAGAAGCGTTCAACTAGTGTCTTCTGTGGGTTGAATACCGTGCAAGCAGACACATAAGATTTGCACGAATAAGGGAAGAGGAGTACCATTTCCGGTTTCTAGTGATGTGTCCTCCAGATGTCGCGGCGATTTTCTTCTTTTTACCCGGGGAACCAATGTTTTGGAGGAGGGTGCAGCCTTGGACGAACCCATGGCCAAATTGTTGTTTGTGTTGTCATGGCCGTATGTCGGTGGAGGGTAAGCAGATCCAAGGCGGGGAAGGACGACGTAGCAGGAACAGCTCCGGTGCGGTGGACGGTGGTGAAGTTGGAGCAGCAGCAGTGAGGCGCAGGACGGCGTGGTTGAACTAGATCGGGTATGGATAGCTCGGCCTCGGCTTCAACTACTAGCCATGGAGGGCGTTGCGGTTGAGGTTGCGGTGGCCGACGACATCGGGGTATCGGCTCTGGCATGACGGAGCAGGGCGGCGGTTGATGGGTGGGATGGGTTGGCGGACGGAGGACGCCGGGGTTTCGCGGCTGGTGGAGAGGTAGTTTTGGCGCACACAGAGTACGAATGGGGAATTGGACGAGGGGGGAGCTAAGGGGGAACCATGTTTTAGTCTGGGACGCGCTTGTTTTTGGTTTTTTTGAACAGATGGGACACGCTTGTTTGAAATTTGGGCAAAGTGCATACTTTGCCCCCTCTTAAATTTCGGACCTACTGCGGGTCGGGGGTAGGATGGTAACCCCAGGTGTCCCAAATAGTGGGCGGGAGCGATTTCGGCCACGCTCATGTGTGCTTAGGAGGCCATTCTGTATGAATGTTTTTTGGAGGTGGTTGCGTGGCGTCAAGACGAAGCTACAACTTACCCTGGTTTAGATCATTGGACGTCGGGCTGGTAGGTTTCACGGGTCGGAGTTAGAAAATTAATTTCCTTCTACCAAATATTGGTCTCACGCGGTTTCGGACAAATAGAGGCTCTTTTGGCGCTTCGTTCAAAATTTTGAAACAGAAGCATTCATGTTTAGAGTACTCTTGAACTTTGAGGATTGACAAAAATAGACAACGATAAAGTTGACCTTGTATGTGTTGAAAACCTGATTAAATTATGCGCTTCTTTTTGAAATTTTGACACTTGAAAATCCTATAGCTACAATTGTTTTGGAATGGAGGAGGTAGATTTGAATCTATTTTGTACACAACTCAATATGCTATTATGTACAAAAGAAGATCAAAGATTGGTGCCCCCATAATTTAGGTATGATTTACAAATGCCATGATATCAAATTCAAATAATTGAATGGACTTCATGTTGAATTCGAACTTTTTAAACCACCTTAAGCTGAATTCAAATGTATGCTAGTTCATAGCTAGCTATTTATAATGTTCAATGTGTAACTTTCGTATATATAATGTGCTTCACACACACAACATGAACTATACTCACGTTTATATTCGATTTCTAAAGTGATGCATTGTCTGGTGTTCAAAATACTAACTATGTGGATCAATTATGTCGAATAATAACATAGACATGCTCGAATTCAATAGAATCTAGATGTCTGATGGATCAATGACCGTTCCTTACGCGAATTGCAAATATCATGATCCCATCCTAATATGTGGATACAATATATATTTTTAATCAATGTGTACATTGGTATTTTACGTGTAGTTTCACTCTCCATCGATGGTCTCTCACACATGCTCACACACTCTCTCCCGAGGTGTCTTTCTCGCAGACATGCTCTCGATATAACCCTCCCTCCCTCCCGTAACCATTTACGACTGTTTTCACTAAACTTTATCACAAGCACTCTTACTCTCACAAGCATACACATGCACAATCCCCATCGATCATTTCTATATACATAGACCCGCCTACGTGTCTCCCATATGCATATTATCTTTAGGCCTGTCTCTCATGCATTATCTCACACCTCCCTTCCTAATCGACGAGTATGATTATAGAAGAGCATTCTATAGGATGCCCCTTAAAGCTAGGTTGGATGAATAGTAATAGAAGAGATAAGGGTTTACCTTAGTCCGAGGACCTAGGTTTACAAATCCTAACCGACTTTGTCAGTGGACACAGAGTCTGCTATCTTTGTCTTGTACGACTAGTCATCCATGGGTATCCCCAAATGCGTTACGGGCCAACCAATGTGGCGTAGGATGGAACCGAACCAAGGGCCTCACCTCGGCCCACCGGACCTCACGCGGTGACACACCCTCTACCCCCAGGTCTCGTTATCTTCTCACACCCACACCTACCAACACAGACACCACACAAAAAAATTCTCCTTGTGCCTCTATCCCCTCCCCCTGCATATACACACTCAAGGGCATCTCTCGCCGTGACATCTTATTCTTCTCTCTCTCTAGACCTCTCTCATTTCTCATGCTATCTCTCCCACGTCCTCCCCCCTCCGCCGGCCCCTCTATCCATGCCTCTCTCAAATACGTAATACACACACATACCTCTCTAGGCCCTGCCAAATACATCAACTACACATTCACACATGTTACATCACGTACCCCATTGATCTAAAAAGCCCTCTCTTCATGTTTATTTCGCACACAACATTCCTTTTGAATAAAGTGTGGCCAAAAAATTATTTTAGAATTTCTACATATACACAACATTACAAAGTTATATGGAGGAGTATGAACGTTAATTTGCATTGCATGGTGCCCACAATGATATTTCTTCCGCACTATGAATTTTTATATTTTTATACCATATATATAGTTAGTCATAATAAAGAGAAACGAAGAGCATATCTCTCTCCATCACATACACCCTCTCTACGCCCCTCTCACGTATGCACACAAACTATCTCCAGGTCCTCTAAAAGTACGCCCCAACACATTCACGCATGTTTCACCTTTCTCTCGCGATATATACAGTGACGATCATTGTATTTGAAGCGAAAGCACGATACGTACATTGGACTTCAGAATCCACTCATTACGGTCACCATTTACGTTTTTTGGTTATTATATAGTCACGGGCTCACCGTGCAGCTCTGTATTTGCTCAAGACACTACTAGTTGACCAGTTAAACGCTCCACGTGGCACCTATTGTGTTGCATCACATTATCTCACTACCATTGGGCCCACTTGTCGGCATGTATCTACTCTACACTCGTATAAAAACAAAGTTGGTAATGATGGTGTGCCTGCCATCCTGCAATATAGGCCGTTCGATTATATCTGATGGATAGGAAGGAAACTATGGCAATTTTGCAAAAAGGTACCCACACACCTCTGCACATTTGAGAATAAGGCCTTCCCTCATTCATCCTCTTCTCTCACAAGATAAACTACTCATACAAATGCATCTTGATGTTACGTGCAACGCATGGGCATCTTGCTAGTAAGAATGAAAACAGACAACAAAGAAATATTGGACGGTGGTTCGAAGTCATGATCATGGGCACAGCGGACATGGTGGCCTTGTATTGGTATGTTGAGCCGTCTGTTTTAACACATAGGAGCTGGTGTGGTGATTATACACACATGCACACATGCACACGAACTGCATGCATGCAACACTCACACGAACACATGCAACCACGCACGCACGCAACACACATGTACACACGCAGCCATGCACGCACGCAACACTCACACGCACACACGCACGCATGCATGCACACACCACATGACCAACACACACTCTCACGCTCAATTGCTCAACCTACACGTGCATGCGCACACATCAGTCCTTGATAGACACATACACAACCAGGTGGTTCCCGCACACGGGTTGGAGTCTTGTCGCGCCTGCGTAAATTTGTGTTTATCTGACCTTTTTCCTATGCGAACTGATAGGTGGGACCCACAAGGAACGTGGTTAATTTAACTAGTCAACATAGTGCCATGCAAACTATTTGGCCGGTCAATAGAGTGCAGTCCGATGTTGAATGGTGAGCAAGTGACCGTATAATCATCGCAAAACGTATATAGTGACCGTAATGAGCATATTTTGAAGTCCGGTGACCGTATTACGCTTTTCTCTCTGTAGGCCCTCCAAAACTAGTCCCATCATTCCTAAATATTTTTCCTTTTAGAGATTTCAAATGGACTACCACATACAGATGTATATAGACATATTTTAGAGTAGGGATTCACTCATTTTGCTTAGTCACTTGTTGAAATCTCTAGAAAGACAAATATTTAGGAACGGAGGGAGTACATCTCTACACGTTCTCGCATGTTACCTCTAACAACTATGCAATACAACACTACTACTACACTCTAACACAATAAATCCTATGTCTTTTTAGTTTTACTAGATATCATATTGTTACTTAATTATTCAATTTTCATAGATTAAAATTGCCTTTGAAATGTATGGCCAGTATCATCTACCGTACGGGAAAAATCCCACCCTTTCCTGTTTAATCGGGTTTGTATCGATGGATCATGCGAAACAACAAAACTATAGTACTATAGTACTACAGTACAAGTAACAATTCACTAGGCCGCCGTGTCGTGTACTCCTCCGTCGTAAGAGTGGACCGCTCGGTTTCATAAATGTTCTAGTCCCTTTCGCCGACATGTGGGACATCAAGCAACCGGGTCCACGTGCCATACCGAAATGCAATGCAGAGCAGCAGGGGTGAAGCACCCCAGTCATGGCGCCGGTGTACTAATGAGCAATGAGGCATCAAATCACAAAGTTGCACCTTTCCTGTAGTTAAATTGGAGGGACAAAGTAATAATGCTAAGAAAAGAAGTTGGAGGCACTAAGCAACCATCATTTCACACGTTGCTGAATCCGCTTCTCACTAATCTTCTTCAAGTTAACCACGTGTTCCTTCTGCCGTTGTTTTTCCTCATGTGGGACGCAGATCGACTTGGTAAAGCACTAACACGTGGGAACGCATATTAGAAAACCGCAAGGCCAACGTCCTCTAAAAATAAAAAACCTCCCCCGCCATCCGCGCGGCAAAATACCTCCTTTTAACTAATCTTGATTCTATAGTTTTTTAGATCAATATAATTGAGATTTGTATAGATAGAACACAGGAGAAAAACCAAGTGGTACGGTGAAGGGCATCCACAATGTGTAGCCAAATGTGAAAATAGCTTTTGGCATCGATTGGAACCATTGTGGATGGTGCTGCCAAAGCCAAAAAGATGGAATCAAAGCTCCCTGATTGATTGATTGAAGGAATAGAAAAATGCAACGTCTCTCCTCTTTCTCCCGTGCTTGGACGCATGTACATTATAGAGCACATAGTCTACTCCCCTGTCCCTTCTATCACAAATCACAAAGCAGTGAGGCGTCAAATCACAAAGCATGGACGAAGCAACCATCATTTCACTCTTCGCTGACTCCGCTTCTCCATCATCTTCTTCGAGAAACCACCTCACCATATTAAGCTGGATGAACGACCCTATTGTGTACTAGTACTAGTACATTCACGCGTCCTTTGGTTCAACGGACTTCCTAGATGCAAATAAGGCGGTTGTCTCGACTTGCAGGCGGCACTTGCGAACGACTTACCGTGGTCTCCCTCAATGGTGTTCTCCGTCGAATGCACTTTGCCAAACCACAACGTTCGAGATATTGTCGACGTCACTGCAATGGGGAAGGAAGTAAAATAGTTACTACCTCCATTTTTTGTACACAAGGCTAGTATACCAAAATTACAATTTGCAGAAGGCCACTAACACTAATCAGGGCAAAATTGATGGGGTTTGCCTCGTACTAGCAACCAAGGACATTAATATACCCTTGCATGCATGCGGAAGTGAGAAGGTTGGTTTGCATTGCGCTGCATTAATCAAGCGATGAGGAGTGAGATGGTTAGCTCTTTGGGCTTTGGATAAAAAAATATGCATTAATTGACACGCCAAACGAGGATTTGTATCGATTGATCCCGTGAAGGAAAACCCCACCTTTCTTTTGAACACTAGTACTCCTAGTTACGGACTTGTATCTTGTGTGGGTCTAGGCCTTGCATTGCCATACTTCTGTAACGCCCCGAGACCGATGTGCCAGGTGTCCTCCAATTATTCGCTGTTGTTGCCTTGTCATTGCTTGCATGTCATGCATGTCATATCATGTCATCATGTGCATTTCATTTGCATACATGTTTGTCTCATGCATCCGAGCATTTTCCCCGTTGTCCGTTTTGCAATCCGGCGCTCCTATGTCATCCGGTGTCCCTTTGTACCTCTTTTCGTGTGCGGGTGTTAAACGTTCTCGGATTGGACCGAGACTTGTCATGCGGCCTTGGTTTACTACCAGTAGACCGCCTGTCAAGTTTCGTGCCATTTGGACTTCGTTTGATACTCCAACGGTTAACCGAGGGACCGAAAAGGCCTCGTGTGTGTTGCAGCCCAACACCCCTCCAAAGTGGCCCAAAATCCACCAAAACCCCCTCCATCATCTAGGTCGTTCGATCACGATCACGTGGCCGCAAACCGCACCTCATTTGGACTCTCCTAGCTCCCTCTACCTATAAATAGGTGGCTCTCCCCGAAATTCGCGGTACAAACCCTAGCTCCTCCTACCTCGCGCCATCGGACAAATTTCCCGCGCCCGGACATGTCCAGCCGCCGCCCCGGCGAATGCAACGCCGCCACCTCACCGTCCTCTCTCCCTCCACCACTGCGGCCCGCCCGGCCCGCGGGAGGCCCGCCCGAGCCGAACCGGGCCCGGATCCCCGCCGCCATGCCCGAAGCGCGCCACCGCGCCTGCTGCCGCGACTCCTTCCCGCCGGCGCCGCCATTCTCCGACGCAGCCGCCCGCCGGAGCTTGCAGGCCGCCGGCGCCCTGCTCCTCCACCGCCGCGGGCCGCCATCGCCGCTCCCCGCCACTGTGCCTCGTCGCCGGCGCTGCCCTCGCCACCATCGCCGGCGTCGAGCCCCTCCGGCGAGCTCCTCCTACTCCGGCCGCCTCGTCCTTCTCCGGTGACCAAGAACTCCAGTGACGAACCTCGGACTGCGTGCCACCCCGATCTGGATCCAGATCTCATATCTGATTCGGTTGACTTTTTCCCCTCGAAACCCTAACATCTTTGCATTCTTCCACATGCCATAACTTCCTCATCGTAGCTCCGATTCGTGCGTGTAGCATATCAAAATGTTCGACTCGACAAGTACATCATTTCATCTCATTGCATCATTTTCATTTGAGCTCATCTTGATGCCCGAAATGCTGTTGGAAGAGGGCTATGTGATGCTAGTTTCAGATCTGTTTCAGCAAATGCACTTTTCTCATTTTTGCCATGATTAATGTGTGCATGCTATGATCCTGAGCTCTACATGTGTTTTGTAGAATGCCATGCCATCTTTACAGGGGTGTATGCCATGTATTTTTATAATCTTTGTGGTGAATAGCACAAGCATGCAAAGTAGCTTACTCAATGATGCTGATTTCAGGGACTTAGAATTTCACTAAGTCCTTGCCCTGTCTTTATTTTTATGCCATATGTTCATGTTGTTTCCTAGTGATCCGTGTCTCTTTTGAGCATGATCAGTACAGATGTTTTGTAGATAATGTTGTGCTCTATCCATCCATGTCTTTGTTTGCAATTATGGAGCACCCTAGCTTGAGTCAATTGAGCTCTACTTTTGCTATAAAATGTTCCTGGCAGATTGTTAACATGTTTAGCAATTTTGCCAAGCTTGTTGTTGTTGATCCGTGCATGCTATGTTGTTGTTCTTGCCATGTCTAGATTCTATGCCATGTCCATTTGCTGGGTGTATGCTTAGTGTTTCATGCAATGCTTTTTAGTGAGTGCATCGAGCTCGTAAACATGCCTACTCGTTATCTGTTTTGCCATGCTCCAGTTTTTCACCAAGTCTGAATCTGTTTATGTTTTTGCTATGTTCACATGCTTGCAATTGTATTTTTTGATCCCTTTTGGCTGATGGTCAACAAGGGACTTTTGTTATATGCTTAGAGTAGCTTCATGCCATGCCTTGATTTGCCATGATATGTCCCTGTAGCATGTAGTTCTCGTGCTCTAAACTTTGCTTCCTGATGATAAATTTCTGGCATGCTGTTAATTTCCCTAAGTCTGTAACCTGTTATCTTTTGCACTTTTTCCTTGCTTGTTTGAACCTGCTAATGAGTGAATTAGCCATAGCTCAGTGTTCTTGTTTTGTCAAGCATCACGAGTGGATCCCTGCCATGTATTGTTTTGCCATGTTTGAGTGCAGTAGCATGTTGTTCTTGATGCATTTAGATGGTCTCGTGCTGATTATCGCAGACCGGTGCCATATTTGTTTTGCATGCCATTTCCAAACCGTGCATCCGATTCCGGTGATCTTTATATCGATTTCAACCGAAATCATCTCTCCTTTCCAGTGGCACTCTTGGATTTCCAAGTTGATCCCAGGTTCAATCATTCCTTTGCAAATCATGCATATGCACCGCATCCCACATCCCGCATATCATGCCATGTTCATGTGTTGGTTGTTTACTATGTTGTGTGCTTCTTTCCGGTGTTGCTTCTTCGGGTTGGTTCCGATAACATCGCGTTTGTGAGGAACTATTCGTCTACGTCCGTTTGTCTTCTTCATGGACTCGTTCTTCTTCCTTGCGGGATTTCAGGCAAGATGACCATACCCTCGAAATCACTTCTATCTTTGCTTGCTAGTTGCTCGCTCTATTGCTATGCCTATGCTGCGATACCTACCACTTGCTTATCATGCCTCCCATATTATTAAGCCAAGCCTCTAACCCACCTTGTCCTAGCGAACCATTGTTTGTCTATGTTACCGCTTTGCTCAGCCCCTCTTATAGCATTGTTAGTTGCAGGTGAAGATTGGAGTTTGTTCCTTGTTGGAACATGGATGTTTTGTTGGGATATCACAATATCTCTTATTTAATTAATGCATCTATACACTTGGTAAAGGATGGAAGGCTCGGCCTTATGCCTGGTGTTTTGTTCCACTCTTGCCGCCCTAGTTTCCGTCATATCGGTGTTATGTTCCCGGATTTTGCGTTCCTTACACGGTTGGGTTATAATGGGAACCCCTTGACAGTTCGCTTTGAATAAAACTCCTCTAGCTAGGCCCAACCTTGGTTTTACCATTCGCCACCTAGCCTTTTTCCCTTGGGAGTCGCGCATCCCGAGGGTCATCTTTATTTTAAACCCCCGGGCCAGTGCTTGTCTAAGTGTTGGTCCAACCCAAAGCACCGTGCGGGGCCGTCCCTTGGCAACTTGGGTTACGTTGGCTCCCGTATGTTTAGATTATCCAGTGTGCCCTGAGAACGAGATATGTGCAGCTCCTATCGGGATTTGTCGGCATAGCGGGTGGTCTTGCTGGACTTGTTTTACCATTGTCGAGGATGTCTTGTAACCGGGATGCCGAGTCTGATCGGATTGTCTTGGGAGAAGGAATATCCTTCGTTGACCATGAGAGCTTGTGATGGGCTAAGTTGGGACGCCCCTGCAGGGATTTGATCTTTCGAAAGCCGTGCCCGCGGTTATGGGCAGATGGGAATTTGTTAATGTCCGGTTGTAGAAAACCTGAAGTTGATCTTAATTAAAATACATCAACCGCGTGTGTAACCGTGATGGTCTCTTCTCGGCGGAGTCCGGGAAGCGAACACGGTGTTGGAGTTATGCTTGATGTAGGTTTTTCTAGGATCACTTCTTGATCATAGTTTATCGCTCGTGCCTTTGCCTTCTCTTCTCGCTCTCTTTTGCGCATATGTTAGCCACCAAATATGCTAGTCGCTTGCTGCAGCTCCACCTCATACCTTTCCCTACCTATAAGCTTAAATACTCTTGATCGCGAGGGTGTGAGATTGCTGAGTCCCCGTGACTCACAGATACTTTCAAAACCAGTTTGCAGGTGCCGATGCTACCGTGCAGGTGATGCAACCGAGCTCATGGAGGAGCTATTTGAAGATCGTGTTCGTTAGGTTGTTCCGTTTCCAGTTGATCAGTAGTGGAGCCCAGTTGGGACGATCGGGGATCTGTGTAGCTTGTGGGGTAGTTGTAACACCCCGGATGTAACTTTCCCAATTTGTACTCCAACTCTTGTCGTTTCCGGCGTTAAGTTATATTTATTTCCTCGGGTTCGGGTTTTGTCTCCGTGTGTTGTTGTCGTTGTCATGCATCTCATATCATGTCATCATGTGCATTGCATTTGCATATGTGTTCGTCTCATGCATTCGAGCATTTTCCCCATTGTCTGTTTTGCATTCCGGCGCTCCGTTCTCCTACGGTGGTCATTTCCAACTTTCTTTCGTGTGTGGGGATTAAACATTTCCGGATTGGACCGAGACTTGCCAAGCGGCCTTGGTTTACTACCGGTAGACCGCCTGTCAAGTTTCGTATCATTTGGACTTCGTTTGATACTCCAACGGTTAACCGAGAGACCGAAAAGGCCTCGTGTGTGTTGCAGCCCAACACCCCTCCATTTTGGCCCAAAACCCACCTAACTCTGCTCCATCATCTAGAGCGTTCGATCACGATCGCGTGGCCGAAAAACGCACCTCATTTGGACTCTCCTAGCTCCCTCTATGCCTATATATACACCCCCCATTCCAAATTCGCGGATCCTCTCCCCCTAACCCTAAAAAAATCCATCGCGCGTGCCGGACGTGTCCGTTCCGGCCGGACACGCCGCAGCTGCCGCCCGCAGCCAGTGGCAGTGCGCCACGTGGCACCCGGCCGCCGCCGCCGCCGCGGCCCGCCCAGGCCCATCGTGGGCCCTCTCCGCCGCCACCCGGGCCGCGCGCCCCGCGCCTCTCCCTCCGCCGCCACCCGCGCTGCCGCCGTCGCCACCTCGTCGTCCGGGCCGCCGCAGCCGCCGCCGGCCCCGGCCGCCGCGCGCCGCCTCGCCCCGCGGGCCGCTCGCCGTCCCAGCCGCCGCCTCCGGCCTCGCCCCCGGCCATCTTCTCCCTCTCCGACGAACTCCGGTGAAGACTCCGGCCGGCGATCCTAGGGCTCTGTGCGATCCCGATCTAGATCTGGCGTGAACAGTAAACCCTAACCCTAGGTCGTTTTTTTCACTAAGTCCCAGAAATTGCAGATCCAAGTGCTCATGTTCGTAGCTCCGTAACTTTGCATCCGTAGCTCCGATTCATGCATATAGCATATCAAAATATTCATCGCAGAGAGTACATCATTTCATTCCATTGCATCATTTTCATTTGAGTTCATCTTGATGCCCGAAATACTGTTAGAAGAGGGCTACTTGAGTTAATTGTCAGATCTGCTACTCCATTTAGCACTTTTGTCATTTTTGCCATGATTAATGTGTGCATGCTATGCCCGTGAGTTCTACATATGTTTTGTTAAGGGTTTTGTCATCTCTCCAGAGGTGCAACCCATGTATTTTTAGGATGTGTGTGGTGTCTTGTGCAAGCTTTCAAAGTGGTGCACTTGCTAATTTTGTTTTCAGGGACTTAGTATTTTCACTAAGTCCTGGGGCTGTTTATCTCATGATGCCATATGTTGATGTTGTTTCCTAGTGATCCGTGCCTCTTTTGAGGATGATCAGTAATGGAGTTTTGTTAATATTGTAGTGCTCTATCCATGCATGTCTTTGTTTGCAATTATGGAGTACCCTAGCTTGAGTCAATCGAGCTCTACTTTTGCTACTTTGTGAATCTGGGCAGATTGTCAACTTGTTTGCAATTTTGCCGATGATGTTGTAGTTGACCCGTGCATGCTATGCTATTGTTCTTGCCATGTCTAGCTTGTATTTTGTGCCTTCTTGATGGGTGTATGCTTGTCTTGCCATGACTTGCACCGTAGTGAGTGCATCGAGCTCGTAAACATGCCTACTTGAGTTATATCTCAGCATGTGCCAATTTTCACTAAGTATGAAAACTGATTATGTTTTTGCTATGTTCACGTGCTTGCAATTGTATTTTCTGATCCCTTTTGGCTCAAGGTTACTAAGGGACTTTTGTTAAGATCTTTGAGTAGCTCCATGCCATGCTTTACTTTGCCATGTTCAGGTCCTGTAGCTTGTATTTTTGTGGCTCCGAGGAGGGCTATCTGATCTGAAATTCCAGACAAGTGTTGATTTCACTAAGTCTAAGATCTGTTTGCATTTTGCATTTTTGCCATGCTTGTTTGAACCTGTTAATGGATGAATTGACCGTAGCTCAGTGCTAGACTTTTGTTAAGCATCTTGTGTGCATCCCTGCCATGTATTGTTTTGTCATGTTTGGTTGCTGTATCATGTTCATTTCATTGCATTTCTGTGCCTACTTGCTGTAAATCGCAGACCGGTGTCATTTTGAATCGCTTGCCATTTCCAAACCGTAACTCCGATTCCGGCGTTCTTTATATCGTTTTCAAGCGATTTCATCTCATCTTTCCAGTGGCACACTTGGTTTTCCAAGTTGAGGCCAGGTTCATGCATTTCCTGTCATATCTTGCATTTTGCATCCCGCATCGCATCCCGCATAGCATATCATCATTGCATCATATCGCTTGATCCTTGCACGTGGTTGATTGTGTCCTTGTTGCTTGTTTGTCTTGTTTGGGTAGAGCCGGGAGACGAGTTCACTAATGAGGAGCCCATTGAGTTTGCTTTCGAGGATCCAGTCAACTCTGACAACTGTGCAGGCAAGATGACCATACCCTCGAAATCACTACTATCTTTGCTATGCTAGTTTGCTCGCTCTTTTGCTATGCCAATGCTACGATGCCTACCACTTGCTTGCAAGCCTCCCAAATTGCCATGTCAAACCTCTAACCCACCATTGACCTAGCTAACCGTTGATTGGCTATGTTACCGCTTTGCTCAGCCCCTCTTATAGCGTTACTAGTTGCAGGTGAAGGTCGGAGGCCGTTCCTCGTTGGAACATTTATTTAGTTGTTGGGATATCATTATTATCTTGTTATCTTAATGCATCTATACACTTGGTAAAGGGTGGAAGGCTCGGCCTCTCGCCTAGTGTTTTGTTCCACTCTTGCCGCCCTAGTTTCCGTCATATCGGTGTTATGTTCCCGGATTTTGCCTTCCTTACGCGGTTGGGTTATAATGGGAACCCCTTGATAGTTCGCCTTGATTAAAGCTTTTCCAGCAATGCCCAACCTTGGTCTTACCATTTGCCACCTAGCCTCTTTTTCCCTCGGGTTTCCGGAGCCCGCGGGTCATCTTATTTTAAACCCCCCCGGGCCAGTGCTCCTCTGGGTGTTGGTCCAAACTAGAGTCCTGTGCAGTGCCCCCTCGGGGAAACTCGAGGTTTGGTTTTAGTTGTATGGAGCGCTCATCTGAGTGTGCCGTGAGAAAGAGATATGTGCAGCTCCTATCGGGATTTGTCGGCACATTCGGGCGGTGTTGCTGGTCTTGTTTTAACCCATCGAAGTGTCTTGAGTTACCGAGATACCGAGTCTGATTGGAACATCTTGGGAGGAAGTCTATTCCTTCGTTGACCGTGAGAGCTTGTCATGGGCTAAGTTGGGACTCCCCTGCATGGATTGAACTTTCGAAAGCCGTGCCCGCGGTTATGGGCAGATGGGAATTTGTTAATGTCCGGTTGTAGATAACTTGAACCTTAACTTAATTAAAATGAGTCAACTGAGTGTGTTACCGTGATGGCCTCTTCTCGGCGGAGTCCGGGAAGTGGGCACGGTGTTGGAGTAATGTTTGCGCAGGTTGCTCTCTAGTTTCCCGCTCGTGCTTTGCCTTCTCTTCTCGCTCTCTTTTGCGAATAAGTTAGCCACCATATTTGCTAGTCGCTTGCTGCACGCATGTTGGGTTATCTTTTATTTTGGCGCCGTAGTCGGGCCATGAGTGTTTGGATGATGTAATGTTATTTATGTACTTGATTGACGTGGCGAGTGTAAGCCAACTATTGTTATCTCCCCTTTATTATTTATATTACACGGGATGTTGTGAAGATTGCCTAACTTGCGACATATGCCTTCAATGCGATTATGCCTCTAAGTCGTGCCTCGACATGTGGGAGATATAGGCGCATCGAGGGTGTTACAGTAGTCTTCTTTTATTTTGGTTCCGTAGTCGGACCTTGTGTGAATCTGGATGATGTAATGCTTTATTCATGTATTGTGTGAAGTGGCGATTGTAAGCCAACTATGTATCTCTTTCCCTTATGTATTACATGGGTTGTGTGAAGATTACCTCACTTGCGGCATTGCTTTCAATGCGGTTATGCCTCTAAGTCGTGCTTCGAAATGTGGGAGATATAGCTGCATCGAGGGCGTTATAAGTTGGTAATTAGAGCCTTCCCCGACCTTAGGAGCCCCCTGCTTGATCGAATCGTTGGCGTTGTTGAGTCTAGAAAAATATTTTGAGTCATTTAGGATTATATATATCGGAGAGTTAGGAATTATTTTTACTCCTCAGTCCCTTCGTCCCTCTGGTGAGGCATCCTGACGTAGAGTTTTGACTCTTCTCTTCTCAAATTTCACTAAATTTTTTTTTAGGATCACGCGGGTATCTTGGAATCGTTCCGATGGTTTTGTGACGAGAACATTGTTCTTGGTGCCTCCTGACATTTAGGGGTTGTGGCAGTGTGCCGGGGAGTTGAGCTCCCAGGTGTTGTTGTCACAATTTTATCGTGCAGTTCTGGAATACCTGAGTTTCGCCGACATCGAAAATCTCTTTTATGCAGTTGTTGGTGAGATAACCTCGATGCCACCCAGTACTGGGGCGGGAGTTCGGGAGTATTGCCATAACTCGTATAACGGATGCTTTTCGAAGGTTGAGGTAAATGATTTCCGAAGGTTTCTTGGTTATGTGTTGAAGGATGCATATAGCTGTATGTAGGATTTGTTAGTTTGGGTGAGATATTATGCTTCCCCTGTATCCCCAACACCTGATTGCATAACCGGAAATTTTCGGGAGTTTATAAGTGGGAATTCAAGTAGCTCTTAGGATATCTTTCCGACAGATGTATGATATGAAATTGGGGTTCGACGTCTAGTGGTCCGCCTATCCACGGTTGGTTTTACAGTGGTCTCGTTGTGTCTTAAAGAATCCTTGGCTATGCTGACTCGGGGACGCTCCGTATGTCATGTGCACTGCCTTGTACATGATGGTGCTGTACGATCGAGCCCGTGTAGGCCCCACCATGAAAACTTCGGATGAAATCTCTATCATATGTTTGTTCCGGCTTATTCTGCAAGCCAATCCTTTGTTTTGTTTTGAGTTGTGGTATTCGAGTTGCTTCGAAGTCAAGTGTCGATTCCATACCTTGCCTAAGCGGTGTTCTCATATTTCTATGTGTATACTAATCCTTCTCATTTATTGAGATTATCTTGGCAATCCTTCTCAACCGGTGTTTTTCTCTTCAAGTGGATCCGAATATTTCAACATCCACAAGATCAAGTATCAGTTCTTCTCAACGATGTTTGTTTCATCCGTCTCCAAGTTGCCTTTGTTTTCCCACCCACCCACCCACCCTTTTTCTTCAAGGACTAAGATTTCTTTATCAAGTATCTATCTTATGATTATGAAGTCTCTCCATTCTTTTTCGTCAATGTCCTTACCCGGTGATCCTCAGGAAGATCCTAACGGAGCCTCAAGTTCATCATTCTTCATTCTTTTCCTTCTCCGGTGGATTCAATTCAAGCTTTGGTATTGAGCATAGTCTTTTATTTTTGCCCAATGATTTTCTTATGCCGGTGCACCTCATAATCATTCCCCGCTTGCTATTCAATTGTTCTGGAGTGCTCAAGATATCTCAAAGATTCGTGCTTACACTCTACTTTCGTGCAAGCTCTTTCGAGGATGTTATCTCATTCAAGCCATTTAAATTCAAACCGGTGGAATCTCTCTTTTCAAGAAATCATTCAACGGTGTTTCTTTTGAGTGGGCCCTAACCCACAGGTCATTTTCCAGGATCTTACCTGACTCTTCTTATTTTCCCAGAGCTATCCTAAATTCTTTTGAAGTTTGACGTAAGTTTGAATTATCATCAGTCAAATGCTTTTTCTCCAAGAGCTAGCAATTTCTTTTCATCGTCGGTGCAACCTTTCTATTCGTCATTCCAGAGTGCCTCAATAATTCATGGTGGTGTTTCTCATCGTGATTCTCGGATTTTGAAGACCGAATAAGAGTTTTTTCCCTTGAATCTTGTTTCAATCTATCAAAGATTCGTCGTTCTAGCTTCATGATATCCTCTCATAATTGTTTTCAATTGTGACAATTATTTTCACCCATCCGGAGCAATTAAGGAGTCTTTTCAGTTTGATTCTTTGGAGGCCATCATTTCGGGATTATTCATTCTCACCCTTCAACTATCATTCTCCAAATCTTACCGGTGCATCATTCAATACTCTTTAATCAGTTCATGATCTCGTCGTTCTTTTGTATCTAAACTCTCTCATGTATCTTCGTTCATTTGCAAATTCTTACCGGTGATTCACCCCTTTATTTCGTTCATTTCCAATTCTTACGGTGGTTCATTCAAGATTTCTTTTCCTTTGTTATCATATCAATTTATTCGTTGTTTCAATCCTTCCGGTGGATCGTTGAAGACCTCCCAAGTTTGCGCTATATCTATCTTAATCCTTTCTACGAGAATAAGTAGTGTGCCAAATCCATTGTTTGTCATCAATTTAATTGATGAAGGATAAGCATAATGTAATTCTTATTATTGTTTCATCGAGTTTATTCAACTTCCTTTTTCCGGAGTGGTTCATCATATCACATTCTCAGTTCGAGATGCTTTATCTTTTCTTTTCCAAGAGTTACAAGCTCTCGCCATTATATCACCATGGAGATCCATCTAATCATTGCAAGGCTTCAACCTTATTCTTTTCATCCTTCATTTTGTTTGATCATTCTTTTGTTACCGGAGTTCTTCATGGAGGCTCTACATGAGGGTTCATCAAGGATTTAATTCCTTCTCGAAGTGTTCATTGAGATTCTTTTCAAGGGAGCTCAAGCATTCTTCATCTTGCAATAAGGAGTGCAATTCTTTGATCTTATCTTTTGAGGTGATGTTTTGTCATTGTTGACAATTTCCCTTCATGTTTCATGATTCAAAAGTTGTCAGGAATGAGATATTTAAATCGATCAACCTCTTCGTTGGAGTTATCTTGGGTTATATTTCACCTAAAGCCTTCCCTAAGGATTGTTGCTATTTATGGTGCTCATAAACGACCCAAGTTCTTCATCTATCCTCCCGGTGAAATAAGTTTCTCGTCTTCTTGTTCATATCAACCCAATTCTTTTCCCGTGAGTGGCAGGTCGTCACTCATAATTTGAGATGTATTCCTTAAGACCATATCAAGCTTATTCTTTTCGTTGTTGGTTTTCCAACAACTCCGTTCGACCCTTCTCCTAAGGGTGCTTTTCAAACTCTTTGGCGGTACAAGTTGGCATTTTCTTCTCCATTCTATTATTCAAATGATCTATCTTCTATTCTTTCTCCCGGAGGCATTGTGATATTGCACTTTTCACTCTTCATCTACAATTGTGAGGACCATGTTCTTTCCTTTGTTTATCCATTTAACCGGAGTGTGTGCCCGCTGCTCAAGTTCTTCATTTTATCAAGCCTTGCATATCTTTCCAACCGGAGTGTTGTTCGAATTTGTTCTTCCTTGTTACTCTTCCCTACCGGAGTGCTTTCAACTTTGTTCTTCTTCGTTGCATTCTTCCTTTCAATTTGTTCAACCTCTCAAGGCTCGTGGTTTCACTCATTTGTCAAAGAAGCAACTTAGTTTTACCTCTTCTCTTCCTCTTCCTTTTCCCACCGGTGCCATTCTAGATCTCGGGACGAGATTCTCTCATAGTGGTGGAGTGTTGTAACACCCTGAGACCGATGTGCTAGGTGTCCGCCAGTTATTCGCTGTTGTTGCCTTGTCATTGCTTGCATGTCATGCATGTCATATCATGTCATCATGTGCATTTCATTTGCATACATGTTCGTCTCATGCATCCGAGCATTTTTCCCCGTTGTTCGTTTTGCAATCCGGCGCTCCTATGTCATCCGGTGTCCCTTTCTACCTCTTTTCGTGTGCCGGTGTTAAAAATTCTCGGATTGGACCGAGACTTGTCATGCGGCCTTGGTTTACTACCGGTAGACCGCCTGTCAAGTTTCGTGCCATTTGGACTTCGTTTGATACTCCAACGGTTAACAGAGGGACCGAAAAGGCCTTGTGTTGCAGCCCAACACCCCTCCAAAGTGGCCCAAAACCCACCTAAACCCCTTCCATCATCTAGGTCGTTCGATCATGATCACGTGGCCGCAAAACGCACCTCATTTGGACTCTCCTAGCTCCCTCTACCTATAAATAGGTGGCTCTCCCCGAAATTCGCAGTACAAACCCTAGCTCCTCCTACCTCGCGCCACCGGACAAATTTCCCGCGCCTGGACATGTCCAGCCACCGCCGCCCCGGCGAATCCAGCGCCGCCACCTCACCGTCCTCTCTCTCTCCACCACCGCGGCCCGCCTGGCCCGCGGGAGGCCCGCCCAAGCCGAACCGAGCCCGGATCCCCGCCGCCATGCCCGAAGCGCGCCACCGCGCCTGCTGCCGCGACTCCTTCCCCCCGGCGCCGCCATTCGCCGGTGCAGCCGCCCGCTGGAGCTTGCAGGCCGCCGGCGCCCTGCTCCTCTGCCGCCGCGGGCGGCCATCGCCGCTCCCCGCCACTGCGCCTCGTCGCCGGCGCCGCCCTCACCACCATCGCCAGCGCCGAGCCCCTCCGGTGAGCTCCTCCTACTCCGGCTGCCTCGTCCTTCTCCGGTGACCAAGAACTCCGGGAACGAACCTCAGACTCCGTACCACCCCGATCTGGATCCAGATCTCAGATCTGATTCGGTTGACTTTTCCCCCTTGAAACCCTAGCAGCTTTGCATTCTTCCACATGCCATAACTTCCTCATCGTAGCTCCGATTCGTGCGTGTAGCATATCAAAATGTTCGTCTCGACGAGTACATCATTTCATCTCATTGCATCATTTTTATTTGAGCTCATCTTGATGCCCGAAATGCTGTTGGAGGAGGGCTATGTGATGATAGTTTCAGATCTGTTTCAACAAATGCATTTTTCTCATTTTTGCCATGATTAATGTGTGCATGCTATGATCCCGAGCTCTACATGTGTTTAGTAGAACGCCATGCCATGTTTACAGGGGTGTATGCCATGTATTTGTGTGATCTTCATGGTGACTAGCACAAGCATGCAAACTAGCTTACTCAATGATGCCGATTTTAGGGACTTAGAATTTCAATAAGTCCTTTGCCCTGTCTTTATTTTTATGCCATATGTTCATGTTGTTTCCTAGTGATCCGTGCCTTTTTTGAGCATGCTCAGTAATGATGTTTTGTAGATAATGTTGTGCTCTATCCATCCATGTCTTTATTTGCAATTATGGAGCAACCTATCTTGAGTCAATCGAGCTCTACTTTTGCTATAAAATGTTCCTGGCAGATTGTTAACATGTTTAGCAATTTCGCCAAGCTTGTTGTTATTGATCCGTGCATGCTATGTTGTTGTTCTTGCCATGTCTAGCTTCTATGCCATGTCCATTTGCTGGGTGTATGCTTAGTGTTTCATGCAATGCTTTTTAGTGAGTGCATCGAGCTCGTAAATGTGCCTACTCGTTATCTGTTTTGCCATGCTCCAGTTTTTCACTAAGTCTGAATCTGTTTATGTTTTTGCTATGTTCACATGCTTGCAATTGTATTTTATGATCCCTTTTGGCTCATTGTCACTAAGGGAATTTTGTCATATGCTTAGAGTAGCTTCATTCCATGTCTTTCTTTGCCATGATATGTCCCTATAGCATATAGTTATCGTGCTCTAAACTTTGCTTTCCTGATGATAAATTCCTGACATGCTGTTTATTTCCCTAAGTCTGTAACCTATTATCTTTTGCACTTTTGCCATGCTTGTTTGAACCTGTTAATGAGTGAATTAGCCATAGATCAGTGTTCATCTTTTGTCAAGAATCATGAGTGGACCCCTGCCATTTATTTTGTTGCCATGTTTGAGTGCAGTAGCATGTTGTTCTTGATGCATTTAGATGGTCTCGTGCTGATTATTGCAGACCGGTGCCATATTTGTTTTGCTTGCCATTTCCAAACCGTGCATCCGATTCCAGTGATCTTTATATCGATTTCAACCGAAATGATCTCACCTTTCCAGTGGAACTCTTGGATTTCCAAGTTGAGGCCAGGTTCAATCATTCCTTTGCAAATCATGCATATGCACCACATACCGCATCCCGCATATCATGCCATGTTCATGTGTTGGTTGTTTACTATGTTGTGTGCTTCTTTCCGGTGTTGCTTCTTCGGGTTGGTTATGATAACGCCGCGTTTGTGAGGAACTGTTCATCTACGTCCGTTTGTCTTCTTCATGGACTCGTTCTTCTTCCTTGCGGGATTTCAGGCAAGATGACCATACCCTCGAAATCACTTCTATCTTTGCTTGCTAGTTGCTCGCTCTATTGCTATGCCTATGCTGCAATACCTAACACTTGCTTATCATGCCTCCCATATTGTTAAGCCAAGCCTCTAACCCACCTTGTCCTAGCAAACCGTTGTTTGGCTATGTTACCGCTTTGCTCAGCCCCTCTTATAGCGTTGTTAGTTGCAGGTGAAGGTTGGAGTTTGTTCCTTGTTGGAACATGGATATTTTGTTGGGATATCACAATATGTCTTATTTAATTAATGCATCTATACACTTGGTAAAGGGTGGAAGGCTCGGCCTTATGCCTGGTGTTTTGTTCCACTCTTCCTGCCCTAGTTTCCTTCATATCGGTGTTATGTTCCTGGATTTTGCGTTCCTTACACGGTTGGGTTATAATGGGAACCCCTTGACAGTTCGCTTTGAATAAAACTCCTCCAGCAAGGCCCAACCTTGGTTTTACCATTCGCCACCTAGCCTTTTTCCCTTGGGAGTCGCGCATCCCGAGGGTCATCATTATTTTAAACCCCCGGGCCAGTGCTTGTCTAAGTGTTGGTCCAACCCAGAGCACCGTGCATGGCCGTCCCTTGGCAACTTGGGTTACGTTGGCTCCCGTACGTTTAGCTTATCCGGTGTGCCCTGAGAACGAGATATGTGCAGCTCCTATCGGGATTTGTCGGCACATCGGGTGGTCTTGCTGGACTTGTTTTACCATTGTTGAGGATGTCTTGTAACCGGGATGCCGAGTCTGATCGGATTGTATTGGGAGAAGGAATATCCTTCGTTGACCGTGAGAGCTTGTGATGGGCTAAGTTAGGACACCCCTGCAGGGATTTGATCTTTCGAAAGCCGTGCCCGCGGTTATGGGCAGATGGGAATTTGTTAATGTCCGGTTGTAGAAAACCTAAAGTTGATCTTAATTAAAATACATCAACCGCGTGTGTAACCGTGATGGTCTCTTCTTGGCGGAGTCCGGGAAGCGAACACAGTGTTGGAGTTATGCTTGACGTAGGTTGTTCTAGGATCACTTCTTGATCATAGTTTGTCGCTCGTGCCTTTGCCTTCTCTTCTCGCTCTCTTTTGCACATATGTTAGCCACCAAATATGCTAGTCGCTTGCTGCAGCTCCACCTCATACCTTTCCCTAACTATAAGCTTAAATAGTCTTGATCGCGAGGGTGTGAGATTGCTGAGTCCCCATGACTCACAAATACTTTCAAAACCAGTTTGCAGGTGCCGATGATACTGTGCAGGTGACGCAACTGAGCTCAAGGAGGAGCTAGTTGAAGATCGTGTTCGTTAGGTTGTTCCGTTTCCAGTTGATCAGTAGTGGAGCCCAGTTGGGATGATCGGGGATCTGTGTAGCTTATGGGGTAGTCTGCTTTTATTTTGGTTCCGTAGCGGGACCTTGTGTGAATCTGGATGATGTAATGCTTTATTCATGTATTGTGTGAAGTGGCGATTTTAAGCCAACTATGTATCTCTTTCCCTTATGTATTACATGGGTTGTGTGAAGATTACCTTACTTGCGACATTGCTTTCAATGCGGTTATGCCTCTAAGTCGTGCTTCGACACGTGGGAGATATAGCCGCATCGAGAGCGTTATAACTTCACCACACATTTTTGCCAAGCTTGCCTAATGTTTTCAAAATGAAAAGGAGGTACACTTGCGCATGGCTATCGCGGTCGCACCGCACCCTCACACAGTCGCTCCTGCACGCCGCGATTGCACCGCACCCTCACACAGACGCTCCTGCGCACCACAAACCCAACGAAGGGAACACACCCTCACTGGCACATGCTACCGCATGTGATCAAACCAAACTCATCCATCCTACTGCTGGCACATAATTTTCGTTCATACAGTATGTTTATCCAACCGCATGTTCAGGAAGATCAGTACGACCCGTGCGGTGGTCTGTTTGGTAAGAAGAAGAGGTGAGGAAGAAGGGTTAGGAGACGTGGGATATTCATCCAACTGCCTGAAATGGTCGACTGACCCAAATGATGAAGGTCAGGCAACTTGCATAAATATATGTTTTTACATAGCAAAAGATCCCTAAAAACAACAACATAAAGAAAAACTATCACTGCTCGTGGAACGAGACAGCCTCGTCGTCTTTGGATGCCGGTGCGAACCAGCCGTAGCTGCCGACGTGTGTCTCAGCACCGTGGTTGTCCTCGGCCTCCAGCTACTCGTTCACGTGGAGCGTGCGGGCGCTCTGCACGGACGAGAGCACCACTCGGTTCTAGTCCAGGACGTCCGGTTCCGCCTACAGGAGGGCCGCGATGGCAGCGGCATCCGCGCGCTCCATGTGGAGTTGATCCTCCGCCGCCCTGTTCAAGTCCAGGACATCCAGTTCCGCCTGCAGGAGGTCCTCGATGGCAGCGGCATCCATGCGCTCTGCGTCGAGTTGAGCCTCCGCCACCCGGTTCAAGTCCAGGACGTCCAGTTCCGCCTATAGGAGGGCCTCGATGGCAGCGGCATCTGCGCGCTCCACGTCAAGTTGAGCCTCCGCCGCCCGGTTCACATCCACGACATCCGGTTCTGCCTGCAGGAGATCCTCGATGGCAGTGGCATGCACGTGCTCCGCGTCCAGTTGGGCCTCCGCCTCCCGGTCCTCCTTTAGTATCACCAGGTTGAACCGCTGGTCCGCCTGCACCATGGGGGACCCGGACGCCGGCACGAAGTCAACGTCCATCGTCTCATATGCATCGGGGGCGTTCTGCGCCGCGACCTCCGCCATGAACATTGGATCGGCTTCCTCCTCCTCGTAGCTTGGCTCCAAAGAACTCGGGGATTGGCCCGCTGCAAAGCGAGCTTGGGAACGGAGGTCTGTGGCGCCGACCGCCTCTGTGGTTTCTGCGCGGCGCTCCAGCGTCACCATCTAGTAGTACGTGATCTTGCGAGACACCATGGCTTTCTGGCGACCTAGGGGATCGAAAGGTAGGGGAATGGGCTGGAGAGGAGGTGTGGTTTTGTGGTAGTGGCTGGTGTAGGCCGAGCAGCGAAGGTTCTGGTGTGAATAGTGGTTCTGGTGATGACCGGTCAATCGGTTTTGATTGTACATTGCTCTTGTCGCCTTCGCGTTTCACCCCGGCACGCTGGACCCTCCACGTCGCTCACCAAATGGAGCGTGCTTTATCTTGTGTTTTCGCTCGCTTGTGGGACCACAGTTAAGAGCAAACCGACATCCCTCCCCTCCCCTACTCGCGTCATTTAAATTACTACTCCGAGGGAGTATACTACGGATGAGGATCCCCTAACGTGGCCGAACCCATTGAGTAAATGACATGCGGGGCCTAGCAAGCATGGGGCCCGCCAATAAATGACCTACGTAAGAGGATCCACTTCCACTACTACTCCCTCCTTCCATCTATACATGGCCTAATGCATTTTTTGAGGTGAACTTTGACCAAATGTTAGAGTAATAATATATGACATGCAACTTACACAAAGCGTACGGTCAAATTCGTATGTGAAAGGAGCTTCCAATGATATAATTTTCACATTATACATCTCATGTACTATTAATCTTGTAAATAGTCAAAGGTGGTTTTGAAAAACGCATTAGAGCATGGTTAATAATGTAGCCAGCTGTTGACTATAAAGAGATGCCACCTCACTTAGAGCCATCATAAAAAATACTCCCTCCTTTTCGGTTTATAGGGCTCAAATATGAAATCTCATCAACCAAGGCACATGGTGAGTGGAGAAATGTATCTCGTACTTTACAAAACTACCCAAACTAAATTGATACATTAATTGGGATTAATTGCAGTGCATGCATGCTTGGCCACTAGATGAGTAGTAGCATTACATGCACTGGTGAGTTCCTTTTTAATTCTTGCATGCAAAGATTTAATACGCTTTGGAATCTCCAAAGGAGATGGAGATGAGCCCTTTAAACTGGAAAAACGAAAAAATGAGATAAGCCCTATAAACCGGAAAGGAGGGAGTACTCATATAAGCATTTAATCTTTGCATGGTTAAGTAATAGGTTGGCTCTTAGAATGGCTAGTAGGTTGGCTCTAAGAATTTAATATTTGCATGAGCAAGGTATATGATTGGAAGAGAGTTGCATGCATACTATTTTTTCTTGATCTATGTGTTATAGCCGGGCTGTAGAATAAGAGCCCGCTTCACTCTCTCTCCTCTCTTCTCACTCCTCCAAGTAGGATGTTAATGACATGGCAAGTCTTACAGCCTGCTGACTAGGCCATATTAGACTTGGTCGTAGGCCCTATATAAATGGAAGGAGGGAGTACTATGAGCACTGCATACTCCTACTCTACTTCAGATGTTGTCAGTACTCCACTAGTACTATTGGACAAGGAGCTTAAAAAGGTTACTATTGGACTGGCTATACATGGCGAAATCCTAGTAGGAAGAGCGTGCGCGAGAACAAGCACATTCACGTGGTTGAAAACAAATTGGAAACCATCTTTGTTTGAATACAAATCTAGGAGTACGTACGAATCTAACAATATTGATTGGGCATTGTTGAATCTTGATACTTTTTTCAGTAAGTTTGATCACAGTAGAGATACTTTGACTACACATAAAACTTGCATGTAAACTAGAAAGGATCGGAGGGAGTATATTGTACATTCAAAAGTGAAACGAAAAATGAATACCCTTTATATATGATTTGCGGATGCTATGATCACCGGTTCAAAATTTTGAATCCGCCTTAGGTATCACACATGCACCCACTCGTTCTCTCGAGATTCCATCTCTGGGTCCGAAGATCGATTGAAAGAGGACAAGGGTGGGTACAATACGTTTGTTTAGCTTATGAACGTACAATATACCCCCTCTGATCCCCACAGACACCCCCACCCCCCGCAGGTCATTTCTATCATAGAAATAGACCAAACTTTTATCTCCTTGCACGACAGGCAATTGATCTCTCAACATCAATTGATCTCGTCAAGATGTGTCGGGGCATGAACCGAATGGGATGATAAAACTAAGACGGGAAGCGACACGTAGTAGAGGCAAAATGAAACTTTAAATGAACCATTTGTTTGTATGCATGTCGGACAAATTACATCATTGGAAATAGAAGCATGGTCTAGGGCCACATGTCAATGATACTCGGCGGATTGTTCAAATGGGGCATGCGAGAGGATGGACTCGACCGGAGGGCGGCATGATCGATGGACAAGAGGGTTGGAGAGGAATGGGAAATAAGCAACGCCACATGATTATACTTGAACGACTCAAATAAACAATAAGTTGTCTCGTGTTCCCTTCCGTCTGGGTCACGGAGTAAGATACTCCCTTCATTTTTATTTACTTTGCATATTAGGTTTGACTGAAGTCAAACTTCATAAAATTGACCAAATATATAGAAAAAATATGAACATTTACAATAGGAAATCTATATGATGTGAAAGTTTATTCAATAATGAATCTAATGGTATTGATTTGTTATTGTATATGATATTATTTCTGTCCATAAACTTTGTCAAAGTTTACAAAGTTTGACTTTGAGCAAAGCTAAAATGTGGAGTAAATAAAAACAGAGGGAGTACGCATGGACTAGTATAGTTACTACTGCCGGAACATGGTAAGTTGGACCCCTAAATGCGGGCACGGACAAGGCACACCTCAATTATTCCTTCAAACAGTCAGACACCTATATTTAGCACACCATCCGGCTACTTAATCAAGTGTTACGCTTCACAAGTTGAAAAGGAAAAGGGTGGTACCGTACCCAAAACCACCACACTTGGGGCTAGGGTAATAACTTGGTATTGTGCCACATTTGAACTAGGGCACAAAAACCACCTGCTCTGCGCCTAATGCGCAACGCGGAGCACTGACACTCGAATTTGGCCTGGAAAATAGGGAAACCGACATGTGGGGCACACCTGTTGGGACGACATGGAGCAGACTAGTCCAATGGAGGAGCTGGCCCATGATCTCCTCGCCACCGGCAACCGTCCATTTAGGTCGTGGGGGCCAGCAACGTGGCGAAGGAAATATGCCCTAGAGGCAATAATAAAGTTGTTATTTATATTTCCATATTTCATGATAAATGTTTATTATTCATGCTAGAATTATATTAACCGGAAACTTAGTACATGTGTGAATACATAGACAAAACAAAGTGTCCCTAGTATGCCTTTGCTAGACTAGCTCGTTAATCAAAGATGGTTAAGTTTCCTGACCATAGACATGTGTTGTCATTTGATGAACATGATCACATAATTAGGAGAATGATGTGATGGAGAAGACCCATCCATTAGCTTAGCATCATGATCGTTAAGTTTTATTGCTATTGCTTTCTTCATGACTTATACATATTCCTCTAACTATGACATTTTGCAACTCTCGAATACTGGAGGAATACCTTGTGTGCTATCAAACATCACAACGTAACTGGGTGTTTATAAAGATTCTCTACAGGTATCTCCGAAGGTGTTTGTTGGGTTGGCATAGATCAAGATTAGGATTTGTCACTCCGAGTATCGGAGATGTATCTCTGGGCCCTCTCGGTAATGCACATCACTATAATCCTTGCAAGCAATGTGCCTAATGAGTTAGTTGCAGGATGATGGATTACGGAACAAGTAAAGAGACCAGCCGATAACGAGATTGAACTAGGTATGATGATACCGCCATCAAATCTCGGGCAAGTAACATATCTTTGACAAAAGGAATAACGTTTGTTGTTATTGCGGTTTGACCGATAAAGATCTTCGTAGAATATGTAGGAACCAATATGAGCATCAAGGTTCCGCTATTGATTATTGACTGGAGATGTGTCTCGGTCATGTCTACATAGTCCTTGAACTCGTAGGGTCCGCACGCTTATTGTTGGATGACGATTTGTATTTTGAGTTATGTGTTTTGGTGACCGAAGTTTGTTCGGAATCCCAGATGAGATCACAAACATGATGAGGAGTCTCAAAATGGTCAAGAGGTAAAGATTGATATATTGGAAGGTGGTATTCAGACATCGTAATGGTTTCGAGAGGTTCGGGTATTGTATCGGAGTACCGAGGGGTTACCAGAACCAACTGGGGGAAGTATTGGGCCTACGTGGGCCTTAGTGGAGAGAGAGTGGAGCCTGCAAGGGGTGGCCACCCCCCATGGGAGTCCGAATTGGACTAGGGGAGCGGGCGGCGCCCCCCTTTCCCTCTCCCTCTCCCTCTCCTTCCTTTTCCCCTCCGACGAGAAAGGAAAAGGGGAGGGGGCGAATCCAACTAGGGGCGGAGTCCTAGTAGGACCCCCCCATGGCGCGCCCCTTGGTAGCCGGCCTCCCCCCTCCTCCGTTATATATGGGGGCAGGGGCACCCCATAGCACATCAATTGTGATGGTAATATGCCCTAGAGGCAATAATAAAGTTATTATTTATATTTCCTTATATCATGATAAATGTTTATTATTCATGCTAGAATTGTATTAACCAGAAACTTAGTACATGTGTGAATGCATAGACAAACAGAGTGTCCCTAGTATGCCTTTACTTGACTATCTCGTTAATCAAAGATGGTTAAGTTTCCTAGCCATAGACATGTGTTGCCATTTGATGAACGGGTACACATCATTAGAGAATGACGTGATGGACAAGACCCATCTGTTAGCTTAGCATAATGATTGTTTAGTTTTATTGCTATTGCTTTCTTCATGACTTATACATATTCCTCTTACTATGAGATTATGAAACTCCCGAATACCGAAGGAACACCTTGTGTGCTATCAAACGTCACAACGTGACTGGGTGATTATAAAGATGATCTACAAGTGTCTCCGAAGGTGTTTGTTGAGTTGGCATATATCAAGATTAGGATTTTTTTCACTCCGTGTATCAAAGAGGTATCTCTGGGCCCCCTTGGTAATGCACATCAATATAAGCCTTGCAAGCAATGTGACTAATGAGTTAGTTGCGGGATGATGCATTACGGAATGATTCAAGAGACATGCTGGTGACGAGATTGAACTCGGTATAAGGATACCGATGATCGAATCTCGGGCAAGTAACATACCGATGACAAAGGGAATGACGTATGTTGTTATGCGGTTTGACTGATAAAAATCTTCATAGAATATGTAGGAGCCAATATGAGCATCTAGGTTCCACTATTGGTTATTAACCAGAGATGTGTCTCGGTCATGTCTACATAGTTCTTGAACCCGTAGGGTCTGCACGCTTAACGTTCGATGACGATTTGTACTATGAGTTATGTGTTTTGGTGACCGATGTTTGTTCGGAGTCCCGGATGATATCACGAGCATGATGAGGAGTCTCGAAATGGCTGAGAGGTAAAGATTGATATATTGGAAGGTTATATACGGACACCGGAATGGTTCCGAAGAAGATCGGGGATTTTTCGGAGTACCGGGAGGTTACCGGAACCCCCCGGGAAAGTTAATTGGGCCTATTGGGCCATAGAGGAGAGAGGGAGGCTGCCACAGGAGGTGGCGCGCGCCCCCCCAAGCGCAATCCGAATAGGACAAGGGGTGGGGGCGTGGCCCCCTTTCCTTCTCCCTCTCCCTTTCCCTTTTCCCCTCTCCATTAGAAGGAAGGAGAGGGGCCGAATCCTACTAGGAATGGAGTCCTAGTAGGACTCCCCCTCTTGGCGCGCCCCCCTTGGGTCGGGCTCCTCCTCCCCCTCCTTTATATATGTGGGCAGGGGGCACGCCAAGGACACAACAGTTGTTTCTTCGTCATGTGTGGTGCCCCCCTCCACATTTTACTCCTCCGGTCATAGTGTCGTAATGCTTAGGTGAAGCCCTGCACGGATCACATCACCATCATCGTCACCACGCCATCGTGTCGTCGGAACTCTCCCTCGGCCCTCTACTGGATCAAGAGCTCGTGGGACATCATCGAGCTGAACGTGTGCTGAACATGGAGGTGTCGTACATTCGGTACTTGGATCGGTTGGATTGTGAAGACGTTCGACTACATCAACCGCGTTAACCTAACACTTCAGCTTTCGGTCTACGAGGGTACATGGACATACTCTCCCCGTCTAGTTGCTATGCATATCCTAGATTGATCTTGTGTGATCATAGGATTTTTTTGAAATTGCATGCGACGTTCCCCAACAAATTGTGCTCTTAGCCGTGTGCGGTGCCCCCTCCACAGTTTACACCTCTGGTCATAGCGTCGTAGTGCTTAGGCAAAGCCCTGCCTGGATCACATCACCATAACCATCACCATGCCGTCGTGCTGACGAAACTCTCCTTCGACCCTCTGCTAGATCAAGAGTTCGAGGACGCCATCGAGCTGAACGTGTGCTGAACTCAGACGTGTTGTCCGTTCGGTACTAGATCGGTTGGATCGTGAAGACGTTCGACTACATCAACCGTGTTAACCTAATGCTTCCGCTTTCGGTCTACGAGGGTATGTGGACACAGTCTCCACTCTCATTGCTATGCATCTCCTAGATAGATCTTGCATGATCATAGGACAAATTTTGAAATTGTATGCTACGTTCCCCAACAGTGGCATCCGAGCCAGGTCTATGCGTAGATGATATGCACGAGTAGAACGCAAAGAGTTGTGGGAGATAATAGTCATACTGCTTACCACAAACGTCTTACTTTGATTCAGAGGTATTGTTGGATGAAGCGGCCTGGACCAACCTTACATGACCACGTTCCTGAGACCGGTTCCACCGACAGACATGCTACTTGTTTTGCATAAAGGTGGCTGGCGGGTGTCTGTTTCTCCAACTTTAGTTGGATCAAGTTTGACTACGGCCGGTCCTTGTTGATGGTTAAAACACCACACTTGACTAAAAGTCGTTGTGGTTTTGATGCGTAGGTAAGAACGGTTCTTGGTAGAAGCCCATAGCAGCCACGTAAAACTTGCAACAACAAAGTAGAGGACGTCTAACTTGTTTTTGCAGGGCATGTTGTGAGGTGATATGGTCAAGATATGATGTGATATAAGTTATTGTATGAGATGATCATGTTTTGTAAAAGTTATCGGCAACTTGCAGGAGCCTTATGGTTGTCGCTTTATTGTATGAAATGCAATCGCCATGTAATTGCCTTACTTTATCACTATGCGGTAGCGATAGTTGTAGAAGCAATAGTTGGTGATACGAAAACGACGCTACGATGGAGATCAACGTGTCAAGCCGGTGATGATGGAGATCATAACGGTGCTTTGGAGATGGAGATCAAAGGCACAAGATGATGATGGCCATATCATGTCACATATTTTGATTGCATGTGATGTTTATCTTTTATGCAACTTATTTTTCTTAGTACGGTGGTAGCATTATAAGATGATCCCTCACTAAATTTCAAGATATAAGTGTTCTCCCTGAGTATGCACCGTTGCTACAGTTCGTCATGCCGAGACACTACGTGATGATCGCGTGTGATAAGCTCTACGTTTACATACAACGGGTGTAAGACAGTTTTGCACTTGCAGAATAGTCAGGTTAAACTTGACGAGCCTAGCATATGCAGATATGGCCTCGGAACACTGAGACCGAAAGGTCGAACGTGAATCATATAGTAGATATGATCAACATAGAGATGTTCACCATTGAAAACTACTCCATCTCACGTGATGATCGGACATGGTTTAGTTGATATGGATCATGTGATCATTTAGATGACTAGAGGGATGTCTATCTAAGTGGGATTTCTTAAGTTATATGATTAATTGAACTTTAATTTATCATGAACTTAGTCCTGGTAGTTTTTGCATATCTATGTTGTTGTAGATCAATGGCCCGTGCTACTATTCCCTTGAATTTTAATGCGTTCCTAGAGAAAGCTAAGTTGAAAGATGATGGTAGAAACTACATGGACTAGGTCGGTAACTTGAGGATTATCCTCATTGCTGCACAGAAGAATTACATCCTGGAAGCATCGCTAGGTGCAAGACCCACTGCAGGAGCAACTCTGGACGTTATGAACGTCTGGCAGACTAAAGCTGATGACTAGTCGATAGTTCAGTGTGCCATGCTTTACGGCTTAGAATTGTGACTTCAAATACATTTTGAACGTCATGGAGCATATGACATGTTCCAAGAGTTGAAGTTAATATTTCAAGCAAATGCCTGAGTTGAGAGGTATGTAGTCTCCAACAAGTTCTATAGCTGCAATATGGAGGAGAACAGTTTTGTCAGTGAACACATACTCAGAATGTCTCGGTAACATAACCACTTGACTCAGCTGGGAGTTAATATTCCTGATGATAGTGTCATTGACAGAGTTCTTCAATCACTGCCACCATGCTATAAAGGCTTCATGATGAATTATAATATGCAAGGGATGGAAAAGACATTTCCGAGCTCTTCCCGATGCTAAAGGCTGCGGGGGTACAAATCAAGAAGGAGCATCAAGTGTTGATGGTTAACAAAACCACTAGTTTCAACAAAAAGGGCAAAGGGAAGAAGGGGAACTTCAAGAAGAATAGCAAGCAAGTTGCTACTCCCGGGAAGAAGCCCAAGTCTGGACCTAAGCCTGAAACCAAGTGCTTCTACTGCAAAGGGACTGGTCACTGGAAGCGGGACTGCCCCAAGTATTTGGCGGATAAGAAGGATGGCAAAGTGAAAGATATATTTGATATACATGTTATTGATGTGTACCTTACTATTGCTCGTAGTAGCGCCTGGGTATTTGATACTGGTTCTGTTGCTCATATTTGAACATTATATCTGGATCTTGTTTGATGCGAGACGGTTATTCATTTAAATCAGAGAATAATTGTTGTTCTATTTATATGAGTAATATCTTTTATGGTCATGCACCCTTGATGAGTGGTCTATTTTTGTTGAATCTCAATTGTAGTGATACACATATTCATAATATTGAAGCCAAAAGATGCAAAGTAAATAATGATAGTGAATATTTGTGGCACTGCTGTTTTGGTCATATTGGTGTAAAGCGCATGAAGAAACTCTATGCTGATGGGCTTTTGGAATCACTTGATTATGAACCACTTAATGCTTGCGTACCACGCCTCATGGGCAAGATGACTAAGACTCCATTCTCCGGAACAATGGAGTGAGCCACTGACTTATTGGAAATAATACATACTGATGTATGCGGCCCGATGAGTGTTGAGGCTCGCGGTGGGTATCGTTATTTTCTAACCTTCACAGATGATTTGAGCAGATATGGGTATATCTACTTAATGAAACATAAGTCTGAAACATTTGAAAAGTTCAAAGAATTTCAGAGTGAAGTGGAAAATCATCGTAACAAGAAAATAAAGTTTCTACGATCTGATCATGGAGGCGAATATTTGAGTTATGAGTTTGGTCTTCATTTGAAACAATGTGGAATAGTTTCGCAACTCACGCCACCTGGAACACCATAGCATAATGGTGTGTCTGAACGTTGTAACCGTACTTTATTAGATATGGTGCGATCTATGATGTCTCCTACCGATTTACCACTATCGTTTTGGGGTTATGCTTTAGAGACGACTACATTCACGTTAAATAGGGCACCATCTAAATCCGTTGAGACGACACCATATGAACTGTGGTTTGGCAAGAAACCTAAGCTTTCATTTCTTAAAGTTCGGGGCTGAGATGCTTATGTGAAAAACCTTCAACCTAATAAGATCGAACCCAAATCAGAGAAATGCGTCTTCATAGGATACCCAAAGGAAACTGTTGAGTACACCTTCTATCACAAATCCTAAGGCAAGATATTCATTGCTAAGAATGGAACCTTTCTAGAGAAGGAGTTTCTTTTGAAAGAAGTGAGTGGGAGGAAAGTAGAACTTGTTGAGATAATTGTACCTTCTCCCGAATTGGAAAGTAATTCATCACAGAAATTAGTTCCTCTACACCAATTAGTGAGGAAGCTAATGATGATGATCATGAAACTGCAGATCAAGTTACTACCGAACCTCGTAGGTCAACCAGAGTATGGTCCGCACCAGAGTGGTACAGTAATCCTGTTCTAGAAGTCATGATACTAGACCATGACGAACCTACGAACTATGAGGAAGCGATGATGAGCCCAGATTCCGCGAAATGGCTTGAGGCCATGCAATCTGAGATGAGATCCATGTATGAGAACAAAGTGTGGACTTTGGTTGACTTGCCCGATGATCGGCAAGCCATAGAGAATAAATGGATCCTCAAGAGGAAGACTGATGCTGATGGTAATGTTACTGTCTACGAAGCTTGACTTGTTGCGAAAGCTTTTCGACAAGTTCAAGGAGTTGACTACAATGAGACCTTCTCACCCATAGTGATGCTTAAGTCTGTCCAAATCTTGTTAGCAATTGCTGCATTTTATGATTATGAAATTTGGCAAATGGATGTCAAAACTGCATTCCTTAATGGATTTCTAAAAGAAGTGTTGTATATATGATGAAACCAGAAGGGTTTGTCGATCGTAAAGGTGCTAAAAAATGTGCAAGCTCCAGCAATCCATTTATGGACTAGTGCAAGCCTCTCGGAGTTGGAGTATACGCTTTGATAGTGTGATCAAAGCATATGGTTTTATAATGAGTTTTGGAGAAGCCTATATTTACAAGAAAGTGAGTGGGAGCTCTGTAGCACTTGTAATATTGTATGTGGATGAAATATTGCTGATTGGAAATAATACATAATTTCTGGATAGCATAAAAGGATACTTGAATAAGAATTTTTCAATGAAAGACCTCGGTGAAGCTGCTTATATATTGGGCATCAAGATCTATAGAGATAGATCAACAAGCTTAATTGGACTTTCACAAAGCACATACCTTGATAAAGTTCTGAAGAAGCTTAAAACAGATCAGTCAAAGAAAGGGTTCTTGCATGTGTTACAAGGTGTGAAGTTGAGTCAAACTCAATGCCCGACCACTTCAGAAGATAGAGAGAAAATGAAAGCCATTCCCTATGGCTCAACCATAGGTTCTATCATGTATGCAATGTTGTGTACCAGACATGATGTGTGCCTTGCCATAAGTTTAGCAAGGAGGTACCAAAGTAATCCAGGAGTGGATCACTGGACAGTGGTCAAGAACATCCTGAAATACCTAAAAAGGACTAAGGATACGTTTCTCATTTATGGAGGTGACGAAGAGCTTGTCGTAAATGGTTATGTCAATGCAAGCTTTGACACTGATCTGGATGACTCTAAGTCGCAAACTGGATACCTATTTATATTTAATGGTGGAGCTGTAAGTTGGTGTAGTTCCAAGCAGAGCATCATGGTGGGATCTACGTGTGAAGCGGAGTACATAGCTGCTTCGGAAGCAACAAATGGAGGAGTCTGGATGAAGGAGTTCATATCCGATCTAGGTGTAATACCTAGTGCATCGGGTCCAGTGAAAATCTTTTATGACAATACTGGAGCTATTTCCTTAGCGAAGGAATCCAAATTTCACAAGACAACCAAACACATCAGGAGACACTTCAATTCCATCTGCGATCATGTCAAGGAGGGGGACATAGAGTCTTGCAAGATACATATGGATCTGAATGTTGCAGACCCGTTGACTAAGCCTCTTCCACGAGCAAAACATGATCAGCACCAAGACTCCATGGGTGTTAGAATCATTACTATGTAATCTAGATTATTGACTCTAGTGCAAGAGGGAGACAAAAGGAAATATGCCCTAGAGGTAGTAATAAAGTTGTTATTTATATTTTTCCTTTATATCATGATAAATGTTTATTATTCATGCTAGAATTGTATTTCCTTATATCATGATAAATGACTTAGTACAGGTGTGAATACATAGACAAAACAAAGTGTCCCTAGTATGCCTCTACTAGATTAGCTCGTTAATCAAAGATGGTTATGTTTCCTGACCATAGACATGTGTTGTCATTTGATGAATGGGATCACATGCTTAGGAGAATGATGTGATTTACAAGACCCATCCGTTAGCTTAGCATAATGATCGTTAAGTTCTATTGCTATTGCTTTCTTCATGAATTATACATATTCCTCTAACTATGAGATTTTGTAACTCCCGAATACCGGAGGAACACCTTGTGTGCTATCAAACGTCACAATGTAACTGGGTGTTTATAAAGATTCTCTATATGTAAATCCGAAGGTGTTTGTTGGGTTGGCATAGATCAAGATTAGGATTTGTCACTCCGAGTATCGGAGAGGTATCTGTGGGCCCCCTCGATAATGCACATCACTATAAGACTTACAAGCAATGTGACTAATGAGTTAGTTGCAGGATGATGCATTACGGAACGAGTAAAGAGACTTGCCAGTAATGAAATTGAACTAGGTATGATGATACCGATGATCAAATCGCAAGTAACATACCGATGGCAAAGGGAATAACATATGTTGTTATTGCGGTTTGACCGATAAAGATCTTCGTAGAATATGTAGGAACCAATATGAGCATCCAGGTTCCACTATTGGTTATTGACTGGAGATGTGTCTCGGTCATGTATACATAGTTCTCGAACCCGTAGGGTCCGCACGCTTAACGTTCGATGAAGATTTGTATTTTGAGCTATGTGTTTTGGTGACCGAAGTTTGTTCGGAGTCCCGGATGAGATCACGGACATGAAGAGGAGTCTCGAAATGGTCGAGCGGTAAAGATTGATCTATTGGAAGGTGGTATTCGGACATCGGAAGGGTTTCGAGAGGTTTGGGTATTTTACCGGAGTACCGAGGGGTTATCAGAACCCCCCGGGGGAAGTATTGGGACCACATGGGCCTTAGTGGAGAGAGAGGGGAGCTGGCAAAGGGTGGCCGCGTGCCCCCCATGGGAGTCCGAATTGGACTAAGGGAGGGGGCGGCACCCCCTTTCCCTTTCCCTCTCCCTCTCCTTTCTTTTCCCCTCCGATGAGAAAGGAAAAAGGGGGGGGGGCGAATCCTACTAGGAGTGGAGTCCTAGTAGGACTCACCCCCATGGCGCGCCCCTTGGTAGCCGACCTCATCCTCTCCTCCTTCATATACGGGGGCAGGGGCACCCCATAGCACATCAATTGTTCTTTTTGCCGTGTGCGGTGCCCCCTTAGTTTACTCCTCCGATCATGGTGTCGTAGTTCTTAGGCGAAGCCCTGCGTGGATCACATCACCATCACCATCACCTCACCGTCGTGCTCACGAAACTCTCCTTCGACCCTCTATTGGATCAAGAGTTCGAGGGACGTCATTGAGGTGAACGTGTGCTGAATTCGGAGGTGCCCTACATTCGGTACTAGATCGGTTGGATCTTGAAGACATTCGACTACATCAACCGCGTTAACCTAATGCTTCCACTTTCGGTCTATGAGAGTATGTGGACACACTCTCCCCTCTCGTTTCTATGCATCTCCTAGATAGATCTTGTGTGATCGTAGGATTTTTTTTGAAATTGCATGCTACGTTCCCCGACACGACTCTGGAAACGGCGACCATGGTGAGCGACACGCTCATCGTCGCTGGACACGATCGGTTTCAGTGTGCCGAGGGTGGCGTTAGCGCTGTGGAACGACCAGCAGATCAACACCCGGCTCATTGAGGATGCACGGGGCGCCAAAGTGCACGTGCGCCACGACGCATCTGCGGAGTGGTGTAGCGCGGCCAACTGCATCCCCAGGACCTAAGACCATGTCGAGTCGTCTTGCTTCTTCAATGACATGTGCGGATCGCATGTGAGCAAAGGGCATCTCCAACGTTGCCATGACCACAGCTGACTACCCTGGCACACCAAAAACCCTCGCTCCTCACGCTGTCGCGTGGGGTGTTCCCAGCCGGCGCCAGCTGCCCGCATTCATGTCGTCCGTCCGTATGTCGTCGTTAAGAGGCTCAATGCCCGAGGAACCACTCTGGCATCTTAATGATGAACCCAGACACTTCGCCTCACCAGAATGCGCTACTTAAAGCTGCAATGCCCAGCTAAACTCCACACCATAGCACATCGTCCTGCTACCTGGCACCACATCCGCCATGACCGCGAGCGCGAACGCTCTGCGGGAGAGCTTGTCTTCGGGGATGAAGCTCAAGGTCGCCGCCCTTGCTCAAGTCGCAGCTCACGATGCAATAGTGGCGTAGCCGGACGCATACATGACCGCTCAAGCGGTGGCCACGCTGGCGGCCGACAACAGGAGCACCGTCAGCCACGCGTCCTACTTGCCGTCGTCCTACATCTGGCACCGCCGAGGTCGGGGACACCTCCGAGGATGAATAGTGCATGGGAGGCAGTAGGACATGGTGTGTGAACTGGCCGGTCCTTCTCCCATGTTCTGCTCTTCCTCGCCGGAGACCGCACCTTCACTTCACGGGTCTTGAACCCCGCCCCCGTACATGGAAATCGCAGATGGAGGACGTCAGTCGCTGTCGTAGAATAGGTTTAGGGTCTGGTTTCTTTTATTTTTCTATCCTATAAAAGTCCGAAATGTAATGAAAATCTGCCGTCTTTGCATTAATCTCGTCCGGCGTATATGCACTTTCACAATAATAGTGATATATATTATAGGAGTATATGGAATGATGATTCATTTTTGTGTGTATAAACATAGAAGGTTTGACCCGAGACAAATCTAACATGCGAAGTAAATAAACACATAGGGTCTACATACACAATTTATCTTAGGCACTCCGATAGTACGTCCACTACACATTCACGCATTTCACATCTTTCTACATCTATGGGAACCTACGAAAGGGTTGACGTAAATTTCCTCTCTCTCTCCTCCCTGAATTTCATGGTGGTGGGCCCCTCCCTCCCTTTACAATCAATAGCTCACATGTTTCACATTACGTTAATTACGTGACTGGGATTACGTAGGTGTAGCATTACTCGTCCTAAAAAACCAAACTAAGCCAACCTCCCAGCATATCGCACGGGAAAATACCCAGTCGTGTCGTTTTAGTCGGGATTACTAGATTACTAGTAGTAGTATCGATGGAACGTGCGAAGCACCAAGTTTTCTTTGAGGGGCAAAGCACCATGTTTAAAAGGAAAAAAGGTGGTAAACTCACAACACCCCTGTTGCGGTCGCATTGCACCCCACACACGTTCGGTCCTGGACATGGCTCACGCAAATGGAATGCGCTTCAGCTTCCCTCTTCACTGACACATGGAACCGCACTAGGAGAAACCGACTGTGTGCCAAACTCCCCCCACCCACCGTGCGAAAATCCCCCCCCCCCAAAAAAATTCCCCCCAAATCCCAAATTCAACCGCCCTTCGGCCAGCTAGCCAAGAATATTCCCCAAACCCCCCTCCCCTCGGCCCCATCCACTCCATTCGCTCCGCCAAAGTCGCCCTCCCCGCCGCGCCGATACATCAGCGCCGCGGTTCATTGAGGGGACGCACGGCGATCCTCTCGGTCCCACATTATGCTCTCGTAGACTGCCATCCTCTAGCCGCGCCGCCACCGCTGGCGACGTTCTTGTGGAGACACATGGCGGTCAGCACCGCCACCGCTGGCAACGTTCGTGTGGAGATGTACGGCGGTCAGCTTCTCCCATTGTACACGCATTCTAGACTGAGGCGCCGTGCATGTCAGTGTAGTGTTGAATGTTAGCTGATAGACGTTGGTAATCTCACTATTTGCCGAAGTAGTTTATAGTCAATAAGATGTGCTTAAGAAGCTTCCTTGCCTTGTTCTGCACTCAATCTTCTTAGCTGAGATGGCATGGCAAGCCCGATTAGCTGCTAAAATATCCTGCCATATATTTATTGTGACATAGATTGCCATGGTCTATTAGCCAATCTGTTAGGTGAAATAGCTCTACACCATTTTATACTTGATCTTTGTTGTTGAGATGGCCTTCGATAGTTTGATGGTTGAGTGCTCGACCTCATTAACTGCTGAAATAGCCTGCCATAATTTAGCACTCAAATCTGTTTGCTGAATTAGCTTTACATATATTTCATTACTTAGATCCGCTTGTCCAAATATCTTGCCATAGCTTTAGACATCGACCTAGGTATTTTTTTCTAGACTTCATAAAAAAGCATATATGTTTTTCCTATAATATATAGTAGAAGATCTAATTTGTATGTCTAACAGATGGACAGGACTTGGATAACTTCTACTCAAAGATGCTCCGCCGCATATGTTGAGGGGGTTAAAAACTTCATGAACTTTATCAGAGCTAAGTATAGTGGTCCGAAATCAGATGTGCTCTGCCCGTGTAGCAGTTGTATGAATTCAGTTACAAGACCCTAGTCAACTGTGCAAAATCATCTGCACTTGTATGGGATGTCGGTCACATATAGTATGTGGGTTCATCATGGTGAAGTTGTGAACATCAATGTTACTGACTATGTGGAAGTAGTAGATCACCATGTTGATCTGCCTGATGCTCAGGTGGAAGAGGAGGGGGAGGTGGTGCTGGTGGCGGAGCCAGTGAGTTTGACCAACATTGAAACAATGCTACAAAATGCTCGTGCATCTCGTGAACTTTCACCTGCAGAAGAAAACGGTGGGACCGCATGTTGGAATAATGCAACGTGGCTGTCACCCCAGGAAATAGGGTTTCAGTATTCTCAGCTATGGTCATCTTTCTTCAGGTGAAGACATCTGAGTAGATGACCAACAAATCATTCGATGCGATGTTAGCTGCTTTTCGCAAATCTTTCCTAGATGCGTCTGAGCTACCACACACCTACAGTAAAATGAAGAATAATTGTGTTATGTTCCGGAAGGATTATGCCAACTTGAGTGAATGCCCGAAATGCAAATCATTAAGATGGAAAGATGGAGATGCTGTGAAGAGGATTCCTCATAATGTTGTGAGACATTTTCAAATTATACCAAGATTGAAGAGGTTGTTTCATGATGCTGAAACAAGAGAGGATGTACTATGGCATTCTAGGAACCATGAGTACAGAGATTAGAATGTAATGAGCCATCCATCTCATGATAGTGACTAGAAAAGCTTCAATCAGAAACAGAAAAAGTTTGTTGCTGACCCGAGAAACATTAGACTTGGCTTAGCTTCAGATGGATTTAACCCATTTGGCCACAAGAGCGCCACATATAACATGTGGCCAGTGCTTGTTATCCCTTACAACATGCCTCCAAATGTTTGCACCAAAGAGTCAAACTACATGATGGCCTTGCTCATCCCAGGTCCAAAAAGTCCTGGAAAGGATTTTGATTTATTCATGGATCCTCTTGTGGAGGAACTTCAATAGCTATGGAGGGGTGTTCTCACTCGAGACCTATATAGCAGCCCACCAACTGTTTTCTTTCTGCGTGCTGATATAATTTGGTGCGTCCATGATTATCCGGCTTTGGGCACTATGTCAGGCCGAACGTCACCTGGTTACAATGCATGTGTTTGCTGTAAGAGGAATCCGCTGTCATACGCAATACCTAGAAAGATCTGTTACATTAAACACCACCATTTCCTTACCAAGGACAAGCCGCATCCTACAAAATAACGAAGACATGTGTTCAATGCAAAGCATGAAAACCGTGATGCGCCAAAGAGACTCACCGCCGATGAGTTGCAAGTGGAATTAGAGAAGGTCAGGCATATTACACCAGGAAACCATCCTAGTAATGGTAGCAGGAAAAGGAAGCGTGGCAAGGCAGAAGAGAGATAATTATTTACCCGCAGTTCCACTTTGTGGGACTTGGAGTATTGGAAAGATTTGGATCTGCGGCATAATCTTGATGTGATGCACATCTAGAAATATATATGTGAGAGCATTATCGACAAACTTCTTAATATTGAAGGCAAGACAAAAGATACCATAAAATCTAGGATTGATTTGACACACCTGGGTATCAAACAGGATTTGCAGGTGCAAGATGAAGGTAAACCACGGGATATGGCACCAGCTGTGTACGTCTTGGACATGGTAAAAATAAAAGAATTCTGTGTGGTCCTGTCACGTGTGAGATTCCCACATGGATTTGCTTCCAACCCTGAAAGGAGAGTCAGTGCAAATGGAAACAAGGTACAGGGGTTGAAAACTCATGACTCCCACATCCTACTTCAAAGCGTTTTACCTGTTATCCTTAGAGGATTGGGCCACCCTGACTTATACAGAGCAGTTGCAGAGTTGGGACAATTCTTCTGGGAACTCTATAGTAGAAATATTAGGATAGATGATTTTTTGCGTCTTAGAGACAAGATACCAACTATCCTATGCGACCTTGAGAAGATATATCCTACAGCCTTCTTTGATGTGATGGTGCATTTGGCTGTTCATCTACCTGATGAGGCACTACTTAGATGTCCAGTACAGTATGGCTGGATGTACCCTATTGAAAGGCAGCTAGGCACTTTCAAGGGCTATGTTAGGAACAGAGCTAGACCCGAGGGTTCCATTGCAGAGGCCTACATTGCTACAGAAGCGTTGACATTCTGCTCAAAATACATTGAAACAGTTGATCGGCTTAGCAAAGAGGTGGGTGAAGACAATCCTGGGCTCAATGTTTTCAATTATTCTATTTAAGTTACAGGGAAGAGTCGACAAGAGGACAAACCTAAAGATTTGGACATAATGGTTTGGTATGTGTTGAATAACTATCCTGAGATACTACCTTATATCAAGTAAGTGCTAAGTACTACATCTTATACATTGTAATCTACTAAACTTGTAGCACATTCTTATATATTTAGATGTTTGACGTGATCACTATGTTGTGCAACATCTACGAAAGGAGTTATTGCCGCAAAATCCAAGAAACATTGACAAACTGGTTATGGCAGGATTTGTGAAATGGTTCAAGAGCCATGTAAGCTTTTGAATTGCACTGTCAGTTTTTCTAATATATTGAGTACATAAGATCATCAACTTGTCTATTTTCTAACCATAGGTTAAGAAGATGCGGGAGGATGGGCAGGTAGTTGATGATGCCCTTTACGCACTAGCAATGGGTCCTAATACTCGTGTAAGAAATTACAAATCTTGCATTGTTGGAGATGTGCGCTACAACACCCTTGCACGTGACGAAGGCAGGAAGACACAAAACAGTGCCATCATGAGCATGGATACATACGACAGAAAGACAACTAAAATTTATGCTAACATAACAGACATTGTTCAGTTGCAGTATATCTCTAGTTTCGAGGATCATCAGTGTGTGGTTCTGTTGTGCTATCATTGGTATAACCTGTTTACCAGGATCACAAAACCCAGAGCTGATGATTATTTCAAATCCATCAATGTCAAGGTGGCGTACCAGACCAATGAGCCATTTATTTTGGCAAATCAAGCAACACAAATATTTTTCTTGGAAGACACATTTGCACGTAGCGATGACTGGAGTGTATTGCAAAGGTTTGAGCAGAGGAATTCGTTTAATGAAGTTGCACAACAAGATGATGCTTACACTGCTCCTAATGTACAAGATTCCACAAATGTTCCTAATATCATTGAGAACCATCACATAAATGACGCTGGCGAAAAGATTGCATGTCGTGCCGTGGACATACAAGAGTTGATCAAGAAGAAGCCAATGTTCAAGGACATTGAGGATGAAGAAGAAGATGACACCGTGGGGAATTACGATTCAGACTGATACACATGGTGAAGGTGTTGATGCTACTGCTGCGGATGATGATTAGATTGCTTTTGTCGTATTTGCCTGTCAGAACACGTTTTTTATCTACCATGGGAAATTTTGTTTGCTATGACAACCGAAACCTTATGAATGTGTTGTTTAGTATTTTTCTATGAGAACATCACTTGTTATGTATGTTGATTTGTGTTTGGTGATTGTATGACGAATAAAACATGATGAGATTGTTGTTTAGTTGTACTCATATTTGGCTGTGAAACTTGAATTTGATGACATAGTTTGTTGTTGGACTGCAATTTGCTCGACATCTTCGAATGGGAACAAAGCTGACCCGATAGGGCCTTTGCTAATTTATTTATTTATTAGCAAAAGGGCCTCTGCTATTTATTTATTTATGAGCAAAAAGGGATACCCCCCTGATTTTTGTTAATAGAAATCATTAGATGTTCACAACACTATGCCCAACCTGCTAAATAGGTTTCATTCATTACTAGTTTCAGCAAAGTGCTCATGTCATAGCCACTGAATACATCACGAGTGCTACATACACTACAAATAAAGAGACAATCATCCTACAGAGCAAATCGATTTTGCCCATTATCTTCACAATCTCTTTCATCTCCTCATTGCTGTCAAGGCTGTTCAGTAGCTGTTGCTTGGCCATGATCAGAGGAACTGCATCTTTAACCTTCTGCTCTGCATCTTCCCCTTCCGTCGTTCCTTCAGCTACTTGTCCAACACCCCAACCTGCTGGTATTGGGATTCCTCGGCTAACCAAATAATCAGCGTAGTTGCATTCCCCCACATCAGCAACTTCCCAGAAATACAAATCACACAAATCTTCCCTTTTCTGCACGAACCAAATTGCAAGATCGTCAACCAAACTATTAAAAAATCAGCAACTAAAAGCAGCAGAAAAACACTTAAACATATTATTACCCCATAATTCGGGCATTTGTAGAAGTCTCTGCGTGATTTTCTACAGTGGGCACCACACCAATGGCAGCGGGTTCCGATGAGCAACTGGCTCCGGTGCGTGTGCCAACAGGGGTGAGGGGACAAACAGGTGATGGTATAGGTGGCGACTTGGCGCATATGTGGTTGTTGCCTACTGAAGAGCAGGTGGACGAGCAGCCAACGAACATGGTTACTGCCGCCAAAGCTTTGAATGCTAGGTAGAGTAAGTAGAGAAGAGGAGAAGCGAACATTGGATATGTCAGTTTTATTACTTGCAGAGTAGCATAGCACCAAATATAGTCATAGTCTAGGTTTGGATCCAAACCAGCTATAGGAGCACGTCTCTCTTTTTTCTAAAACTCAGCAACATATCTTTACTGGTACACTAGATTGTTCTATACGCCTTCTAATGTCTTTGATTTTCTTTCTTTCTTTTTTTGCGAGGAAGGAAGGAGGACAAAATTGGGAGTTCCTGGGACTTGAACCCAAGACATCTCGGTCGAAAACCAAGGGTGCTAGTCACTTATGTGGCGAACGTTCCCTGGGAGGAGGACGATAGACAAACGCATTTTCCTCGCAGTTTTAGTTGCGACGCAAGATCAAACGGTCTCAGTTTTGGGAATGTTATCAAGCGAACGAGCCCAGGTTTTCTTTTCTTCCTATATATAAAAAAGTATGCTACTTGGTGTCGGCCTAGTCAACAAACGATTGTGCCAACCTTGACCGTTGGATTAACATTCAACGTCTGTCGTGTTTCTTCAGTCTCTTCTTCCTCCAGCCGCCAAAGCCAAACCAGCGCCGGCGGGACAACCTGCTCTCACCTCCCACAGCTGGTTGTGCTGCCGCGCATGCATCGTGGCCACATCGCACCCTAAAACTATGTGCATCTTCCCCGGCTCCTGTACATTCCTGTCCAAGGTCTCACCATTGTCCTCCGCCTTGGTTCGCTCACCGCGGTGCCGCCCTCTGATGTTGTCAACATGGTCAACAACCGAGAGGAATAAGGACATGACTGTACATGGTGAGGATGACAGTAGGGACCCAGCAACGCACGTAGTAATTTTGTTTTTTCAGGACCGAGAAGGGTGTCAACTTGGTTGTGCGGGAGCTGTGGCCCGTCTAGCCCAGGCTTTTATTTCATATGTTTACCACATGACCAGCCTACTTTGTTTTTTTCCTTTATGAAAATGGCTAGCCCAGCTATTTTGTTTTTTGGAGAATAACCAACGTAGGCCTACTTGCTTTTCTACGCCATGCTGGGCCGGAAATCATTCAAGACGAGGAGGGATGCATTCGGGCTTTCCCAGAAATAGGGCTATAAGTAATAAGAAATGGGCTATAGGTAATAATAAATGGGCTGTAAAATGAAAAAATACAACATACATGCAATTAGTTCCAAAATACTTTTTTCTTTCGGGTTTTGATATTTTAAATTTCATTGTTTTTGTGCGGGTATAATTTCACTGGATTTAAATTAAGGTATGTTTAGTTTTTAAATTAATTTGAATCTGGCTAGAAATTTCGGGTTGTATGCTGTTTGGGACAGATTTGGAGGCTGACTTGTGGGTATACTAGGTTGACGTGTACGAAAGGCTTTGCCAACTTATTCCACAAATGATTCTAGCAGCAGTGACCATTGGATGTTAATCCAACGGCCGTGCTGCTTCTTCAATATCTAATCTTCTGGCTCCAGCCGCCCAAACCAGCTGCGGTGGGATTGCCTGCTCCCGCCTCTAGTGGCAGGCTGTGCTACCGCACAAGCTGCACCGCCCCACCATACTCCATCGCAGGCCATGCCATTCCTCTAATCACCCACACCTCCTTTTATTTTCTGGTGACGGCAGCCGAACCAGTAAATCCTCATACCCCCCACCGCGTGGGCAACCACTGTCGAGTCTTCCCCGGCTCCGTTTCGTTCCATTCCTAGGCCACGCCGTCGTCCACCGCACTGGTGCTCTCGGCGCGGCGTGGTCAACATGGTCAACGAACGACATCCATCAGAAGTGGACTATATGTGGAGAGGCTGATAGCTGGGTCCATGGTCGCACACAAGGAAATGCCTCCTTATACGCGCAAAATAGTGATTCTTCCACCTGACAGCTAGGACCCACTGAAAGGGCCTCTGTATTTCGTGATAAAAATGTTCCCCCCGCTGACAGCTCGGACCCACCAGTTATATCTTCGCACGCAAGCAAGTGCCTCCTTATTACGCACAAAAAAAATGAATACTCCCCCTACTAGCTGGGACCCACCATAGTGGGAGGCTGACTTGTGGGCCTACTAAGTTGACGGGGACGGAGGGCTTTGTCAACTTAGTCAATATGAACGATTCTAGATCCAGTGACCGTACGATGTCCATCCAACGGTCATAGTGCTTCTTCAACCTCTGGTCTTCTTGCTCCAGCGACCCACACCAGCGCCGGTCGTGCCACGTGCTCCTGCCTCCCGTGACCCGCTGTGCTGCCGCGGAGGCCTCACCGCCCCTACTACTCCCACGGCTGGCCATGCCATCCCTCTACTCACCCACACCCCTTGTTATTCTGCAGCAACGACAGCCTCACGTCGCAGCCAAACCAGTGAACCCTCGTACTCCTCTCCGCGTGGACATCCACTGCCACGTCTTCCCCGGCTCCGCATCGTCCCCTTCCTAGGCCTCGCCGTCGTCCACCGCCATGGTTCTCTTGGCGCGGCGTGGTCAAAGTGGTCAAGGAAGGACTTCCATCGGAAGAATACTTAAGTGGAAAGACTGACAGCTAGGTCCACGGCCGCAGCAAGGAAGTGCAACCTTATGTAGCGCAAAATAATGATTCCTCCACCTGACAACAGGGACCCACCGGACGGGCCACCCTATTTCATGAAAAAAAACATTTCCCGCCTGACTGCTGGGACCCACCAGCTACATCTTCGCACGCAAGGAAGTGCGCCCTTATCCTCCCTGACAGCTGGGACCCACCCGGTCGAAGCGTACGTACCATTGTTTGTGTACATACCGGTCGATCTGTCTGTCTGCGCGCATGTAGCATGTCATGCATTCCGGTTAATATCGTGTACACGTACGTATAGCCAGGGTGCAAGAAAGTAAATACGGTCACATACGTACATACAGGCAGGTTCTTGAACGCCTACTCGCGCATACATACGGCCAGGGCTCGTGTACATGGAGAGGTAGCGACGACGTCCTGTTCATCGGAAGCCAAACGGCTGGGTCGGAACGGAGAAACTGCGTCGTGTTCATGGGAGGCAATAGAATACGTCATGTTCATCGGGAGGCAACTGAATACACCGTGTTCATCGGGAGCTAACCTGCTTCAATGGAATATCCGATCGAAACGAGGCCTGGCATACCGCAGAACAGAGGAAACGACCTTCTATTCGACCGTCCACGGTCGAAATGGGATCCTGTTGATCGTGAAGGGTGTGGCGTACCCCAAAAACGGAGGAAACCAACTTGTGTTGGACCACTACGGTAGAAACGGGGGTCCTGTTCATTGGGAGGGGTGTGGCGTACCGCAAGATGGGACTCCACGGGCTACTGTTCATCTCCACTGTCGACCTCCTCCAGCCTCCACGGGCTACTATTCATCCACCGTCGACCTCCTCCAGCCTCCACCTGTGATTGTTCATGCACGGGCTCCTGTTCATCCAGCCTCCACCGCTATTCCACCGGCTACTGTTCAACCATCCCTCTAAACAGGGTCCTATTCAACCACCCCTCCACGGGCTACTGTTCATCCAGCCCTCTGATGACCCACAAGTATAGGGGATCTATCGTAGTCCTTTCGATAAGTAAGAGTGTCGAACCCAACAAGGAGCAGAAGGAAATGATAAGAGGTTTTCAGCAAGGTATTCTCTGCAAGTACTGAAATAAGTGGTAATAGATAGTTTTGTGATAAGATAGACTGTAACGAGCAACAAGTAACAAAAGTAAATAAAGTGCAGCAAGGTGGCCCAATCCTTTTGTAGCAAAGGACAAGCCAGAACAAACTCTTATAATAGGAAAAGCGCTCCCGAGGACACATGGGAATATCATCAAGCTAGTTTTCAACACGTTCATATGATTCGCGTTCGATACTTTGATACTTTGATATGTGGGTGGACCGGTGCTTGGGTGCTGTTCTTACTTGAACAAGCATCCCACTTATGATTAACCTCTATTGCAAGCATCCGCAACTACAACAAAAGTATTAAGGTAAACCTAACCATATCATGAAACATATGGATCCAAATCAGCCCCTTACGAAGCAACGCATAAACTAGGGTTTAAGCTTCTGTCACTCTAGCAACCCATCATCTACTTATTACTTCCCAATGCCTTCCTCTAGGCCCAAATAATGGTGAAGTGTTATGTAGTCGACGTTCACATAACACCACTAGAGGCTAGACAACATACATCTTATCAAAATATCAAATGAATACCAAATTCACATGACTACTCATAGCGAGACTTCTCCCTTGTCCTCAGGAACGAACGTAATTACTCACAAAGCATATTCATGTTCATAATCAGAGGGTAATAATATGCATATAGGATCTGGACATATGATCTTCCACCAAATAAACCAACTAGCATCAACTACAAGGAGTAATCAACACTACTAGCAACCTACTAGCACCAATCCCAGACTTTGAGACAAGAATTGGATACAAGAGATGAACTAGGGTTTTGAGATGAGATGGTGCTGGTGAACATGTTGATGGAGATTGCCCTCTCCCGATGAGTGGAGCGTTGGTGATGACGATGGTGATGATTTCCCCCTCCCGGAGGGAAGTTTCCCCGGCAGAACAGCTCTGCCGGAGCTCTAGATTGGATCCGCCAAGGTTCCGCCTCGTGGCGGCGGAGTCTCTTCCCGAAAAGTTCCTTTCTTACTTTGTTCTCATCAAAAGACCTCATATAGGAGAAGATGGGCATCAGAGAGCCACCAGGGGGCCCACGAGGTAGGGGGCGCGCCCTAGGGGGGGCGCGCCCCCACCCTCGTGAGAAGGGTGTGGGCCCCCTGGCCTTCATCTTTGGCGTGGATTTTTCTTTATTTCTTTTAAGACGTTCCGTGGAGTTTCAGGACTTTTGGAGTTGCGCAGAATAGGTCTCTAATATTTGCTCCTTTTCTAGACCAGAATTCCAGCTGCCGGCATTCTCCCTCCTTGTGTAAACCTTGTAAAATAAGAGAGAATAGCCATAAGTATTGTGACATAAAGTGAAATAATAGTCCATAATGCGATAAATATCGATATAAAAGCATGATGCAAAATGGACGTATCAACTCGCCCAAGCTTAGACCTCGCTTGTCCTCAAGCGAAAAGCCGATAACAATAAATATGTCCTCATATTTAGAGGTAGAGGCATCGATAAAAATAAAATACGGACATGAAGGCATCATGATTATTCTCATAATAGCAACATACATAGATTTTGTCATATGATTCCTTATGTTCAAGTGATGATCTATTCACAATGCAAAAGTATAAATCATAAACCTTATTGGGCTCCGACAAACTATAATCTCAGTCATTGAAGCAATTGCAATTTATCATAACATCGAAAAGAGTCTATGTCAGAGCTAAAAAGCAAGTCCACATACTCAACTATCATTTAGTCCTCCATAATTGCTAACACTCACACGATACTTTGTGGTTACGGAGTTTTAATCGGACACAGAGAAAGATAGGGGCTTATAGTTTTGCCCCACAACCTTTTACCTCAAGGGTAATGTCAACAATAATGGTTCATGCTCCCCTACATCCAATTAGATATATATATATATATATATATATATATATCATGTTCTTTCCAACATGCTGAGCTTGCCAAAGGATAAAAAAAAGAAAAGGTGAAGATCACCCTAACTCTTCCATAAGGTAGAAGATAATAATAAAGGATAGGCCCTTCGCAGAGGGAAGCAGAGGTTGCCATGCGCTTTTATGGTTGGATATATAAAATCTCAATGCGAAAGAACGTCACTTTATATTGCCCCTTGTGATATGAACCTTTATTATGCAGTCTGTCGCTTTTATTACTTCCACATCACAAGATCGTATAAAGCTTATTTCTCCCACACCAATCAATCATACATATTTAGAGCAATTTTTATTTCTTTGCACCGATGACAACTTACTTGAAGGATCTTACTCAATCCATAGGTAGATATGGTGGACTCTCATGGCAAAACTGGTTTAAGGGTATTTGGAAGCACAAGTAGTATTTCTACTTGGTGCTGAGAATTTGGCTAGCATGAGGGGGAAAGGCAAGCTCAACAAGTTAGAGGATCCATGACAACATACTTTATCTCAGATATAAGAAATACATAACTCATTACGTTGTCTTCCTTGTCCAACATCAACTCTTTAGCATGTCATATTTTAATGAGTGCTCTCAATCATAAAAGATGTCAATGATAATGTATCTATATGTGAAAACCTCTCTTTCCTTATTACTTCCCATTAATTACAACAATGACCAAAGCTATTTCTGACAACTCCCAACAACTTTTAATCATCATACTCTTTCTATGTGAAGTCATTACTCTCAATAAGATCAATATGAACTTTTTGTTTCTTTTTATTCTTTTTCTCTTTTCTTTTATTCACCCAAGATCATGGCAAAATAATCAAGCCCTTGACTCAACACTAATCTTTATTATATATAGCACATGGACTCGATTGCATAGAGAGATCAAAAAGCAAAACTCAAAACTAGATCATGCCATAAACTTTATTCTACTAGATCAAGATATTATCAAAAGGATCGAACTAAGAAAAACGGTAAAGATAAGAGTTGTGATTGTGATACGATACCGGGGCACCTCCCCCAAGCTTGGCAGTTGCCAAGGTGAGTGCCCATACCCAGATACTCAATTCTTCTTTGTTGGAGGAGATGGCGGAGGTGTTGTTGATGATGCAGGCTTGTCATCCTTCTTCCAAGGCATAGGTTCACCATCATAGAAAGATGATCGAGTCTCCGAATCCTCAAATCTGCAGCCAAACTCATTATTTTGAATCTATATTCATACTCACAGTTTTGGTTTTGAAGGTCATAAACTTGGGCTTGGAGGTGCTCGATCTTCTCATATAGCTTGAAGATGGCTTCCTCGGTGTTCTTGGCATCCGGCTTGTAGTTGTTAGTGAACTCTGCGAGCATCGTGTGGCTAGCGTTGATTCCACGCTCCACCATCCCCTGGCACTTGAAAACTTGTTGCTCCAATGCTTTGAGCCTCGTTTCTATGCTTCCGGTCCCCTTTGGTCCCTCTTCATCGCGGATGTGCAGCAACCCATCACGCAACTCAATGGTTTGAGGGTGTCGCAGCACCTCCGCGAGGTAAGGGTTGATGACCTTCTTGAAGAACTTGTCCTTGGAGACGCTTGGGGCCGTCATGATAACCTAGATCTGTCAGAAAAATAGCTCAAAACAAAAACAGGAGATTTTTGCGTGATACGGGAGTCAAAACCTCCGGGAGATTATATAATGAATTTTTATCGACCAAAATACGTAACGTGCAAGAAAACGGAGTCCGGAAGGCACACGAGGTGCTCACGAGGTAGGGGGGCGCGCCGAGGGGGGTAGGGCGCGCCCACCACCCTCGTGGGGGCCTCGTGTCCTTCCCGGACTGCTACTTATTTTTCTATTTTTCTAAATATTCCAAAACAGAGAAATATTGCCTTAAAAATTGTTTTGGAGTCGGTTTACTTACCGTACCACATACCTATTCCTTTTCGGAGTCTGAAACATTCCGGAAAGTGTCCCTTATGTATTCCTCCAGGGTTACGGTTTCAATAATATTGGTTTCAACATTTATGGGATTACCTGAGATATAATGTTTGATTCTTTGACCGTTTCGGATTTGTGCCCTCGAAGTTGTTGATTTTTATGGCACCGGAACGATAGACCTCTTCGATAAGATAGGGGCCTTCCCATTTAGAGAGAAGTTTTCCTGCAAAAAATCTTAAACGAGAGTTGTATAGCAATACATAATCACCTACATTAAACTCACGCTTTTGTATCCTTTTGTCATGCCATCTTTTAACTTTTTCTTTAAACAACTTGGCATTTTCATATGCTTGGGTTCTCCATTCATCAAGTGAGCTAATATCAAATAACCTCTTTTCACCGGCAAGTTTAAAATCATAGTTGAGCTCTTTAATAGCCCAATATGCCTTATGTTCTAGTTCGAGAGGTAAGTGACATGCTTTTCCATAAACCATTTTATACGGAGACATACGCATAGGATTTTTATATGCAGTTCTATAAGCCCATAATGCATCATCAAGTTTCTTAGACCAATTCTTTCTAGACCTATTAACTGTCTTTTGCAAAATTAATTTGAGCTCTCTATTGCTCAACTCTACTTGACCACTAGATTGTGGGTAATAAGGAGATGCAATTCTATGATTAACATCATATTTAGCAAGCATTTTACGGAAAGCACCATGAATAAAGTGTGAACCACCATTAGTCATTAAATATCTAGGGACTCCAAACCTCGGGAAAATAACTTCTTTAAGCATTTTAATAGAAGTGTTATGATCAGCACTACTAGTTGGAATCACTTTTCAAGATATCTTTCGATATTCCGATAAATCGGCCGATTTATCGCTTACCGTTGTCTGACCGATAAGATAAATCGGCCGATAAATCAGCCGATATGCCGATAAATCGGCCGATATGCCGATAAACTGGCCGATTTACCCCTTATCATGGTTGACCGATAAGTTCCTGATAAGCGATATCCCCAACATTGGTTGGAATAGCATCTACCCACTTAGTAACGTAATCAACAGCAACTAGAAAGTGTGTGTGTATCCATTAGAGGCAGGAAAAGGTCCCATATAATCAAAGCCCCAAACATCAAATGGTTCAATTACAAGAGAATAATTCATAGGCATTTCTTGACGTCTACTAATATTACCAATTCTTTGACATTCATCACAAGACAATAAAAACTTACGGGCATCCTTGAAGAGAGTAGGCCAATAAAAACCAGATTGCAATACCTTATGTGCAGTTCTATCTCCAACGTGGTGTCCTCCATAAGATTCGGAATGACACTTGCGTAGGATCTGTTCCTGTTCATGCTCAGGTACACAACGTCTAATAACACCATCTACTCCTTCTTTATAAAGATGTGGGTCATCCCAAAACTAATGTCTTAAATCATAAAAGAACTTTTTCTTTTGCTGGTATGTGAAGCTAGGTGGTATAAATTTAGCAACAATATAATTAGCATAATCAACATACCATGGAGTACTACGAGAAGTACTTATAACATTTAATTGTTCATCAGGAAAGTTATCATTAATAGGTAGTGGGTCATCAAGAATATTTTCTAACCTAGATAGGTTGTTTGCAACGGGGTT